>NC_080043.1:52133999-52433999 GCF_012489685.1 Lotus japonicus | reverse complement strand
CTTCACACAAAAAGACACCAGCTGCAACTCATGTTAAGCTTACTAAGGATGAACAAGGGGTTGATGTGGACAAAAGTCTGTACAAAAGCATGATAGGAAGTCTCCTTTATCTCACAGCAAGTAGGCCTGACATAGCATTTGCTGTAGAAGTATGTGCCAGATATCAAGCCTCACCTAAGAGCAGTCATCTAATTCAAGTTAAGCAGATCATTAAATACATCAGTGGTACTAGTGAGTATGGGATTCTGTATTCTCACACTACTAATTTTTCCTTGGCTGGGTATTGTGATGCTGATTGGGCTGGAAATGCTGATGACAGAAAAGGCACCTCTGGAGGTTGCTTCTTTCTGGGAAATAATCTCATATCATGGTTTAGCAAGAAACAGAATTGTGCGTCATTATCAACGGCTGAAGCTGAGTATATAGCAGCAGGAAGTGGGTGCACTCAATTGATCTGGATGAAACAGATGCTCAAAGAGTACAACATCTTGCAAGACATCATGACACTTTATTGTGATAATCTGAGTGCCATCAACATCTCAAAGAATCCTATTCAACATAGTAGGACTAAACACATTGATATCCGTCATCATTTCATCAGGGAACTGGTTGAAGAAAAGGTCATCTTAATTGAACATGTGGATACTGAGGCACAACTGGCAGATATTTTCACTAAGGCTTTAGATGCTGTGAAATTTGAGAAATTAAGGAGTGAATTGGGGGTGTGTTTGTCAACAGAGTTATAGAAGTTAATGACCTGTCTGAGTGGTAACGACTATAATCCACTCTATTTAATCTTCATAAACCGTGCAGAGGAACCACTCACACTTTTCTTGAAACCTCCTCCAATCGCTCGTGCTCAAGAGAATCGTGTACTTAAAATTTCTCTCCGGCCTAAATCCAAAATTAGCAATTTTCACTTTTCATTTCAAGTCTCGATCATCATGTCTCAGGAATCTAGAAAGCAAAGCGCCCCTGGTCTTGTTCCCGTGAAGAATGCTCATGGTGTTAGATTTCTTGGTTTGAAATCTCCTTCCTCTAACTCTGCCAGGGTTACTCGCTCTTCCTCTGGAATTGCTGCTCAATCATCTTCCCTAGGACACTCACCCACTCCTAAGGAGATGTGAACCAAGCAAGTTGTGACAAAGAAGAAGACTCTCCGTGTCTCTCCAACCCTGGAAAATTCTCCAATCACTGAGTCTGATACTGAAAATGTGGCTGACAATCTTTGATCCAGACATTGTGCATGCAGAAGATTCGCTTGATCTTTCCAGTGCAAGGGTTTCTGAGCCTCAGGCTGAATCAAATGTAGAGAAATCCATTTCTTTGTCTGAAGATTCTGCAGATGTTCAAGATGATGTTCCTACTGTGAAGAAATCAGTAGTCAAGCCTGTTTCTGCCAAAGCACCTCCGGAAACTTCTTCCAGGAAAGGGAAAGAACATGTAATCATTGATTCTGATGGCGATACTTCTGATGATGTTGATGTGACTGTGAAAAATATAGCAAGCAGGTTGAGGAAGAAGAAACAAACAACGTCGGTCAAGTCATCTACAAGGACTCCTAACGGTTCCAAAGCTGCTGGCTCTGTAAGGAAAAGAAAAGGAGAGCCAACCAGTAAAGGAAAAGGGTTGAGTGATCCAAGCAAGAAGAGGAAGCATGTCTCTGACAGTGAGTCAGATCAAGATGCTGAACCAACTATGCCTGACATCTCTACACTGCCAGGAAGAGAGTTAAGGGTAAACGAGTTCCCCTGAATGTTGCTGATGTCCCTTTGGACAATGTTTCTTTCCACTATGCAGATAATGCTCAGAGATGGAAGTTTGTCTCTCATAGACGCATTGCCATAGAGAGGGAGTTGAGTGAGGAGGCCTTGGAATTTAAGGAGATCATTGATCTCCTTGGTAAAGCTGAGTTGATGAAGACAGTCAAAGGCATTGGAAGGTGTTATGAGAAACTTGTGAGGGAATTTACTGTCAACATCCCCTCTAACTGTGATGATGAAGGTTCTGCAGAGTTCCATAAGGTATTCGTGAGGGGAAAGTGTGTGCATTTTTCTCCAGCTGTGATCAATGAATTTATGGAAAGGTCTACAACAGCTGTGGTTGAGGGGGAGTCTGATCTCAATGAGATTGCTAGTGTTATCTCTGGCAAGCCAGTGATGCAGTGGCCCAAAAAGGGTTTGTTACCTTCTGGGAAGTTAACTGCCAAATTTGCTGTCTATAGCAAGATTGGTGCTGCAAATTGGCTGGCAACAAATCATACTTCTAGCATTACTCCACCTCTGGCCAAGTTAATCTTCTGGATAGGTACTAGAGCTAAGATGGATTTTGGACAGCATGTATTTGAGCAGACCTCCAAACATGCTTGTTCCTATGCTGTGAAATTGCCAATCATGTTTCCTTGTCTCATTACTGAGTTGATTCTTCAGCAACATCCTAGCATCTTGCAGGCTGATGAAGCTCCCAGTAAGAAAGGGCTGCCTCTGAATTTTGACTATAGACTATTTGCTGGGACACATGTCCCAGACATTGTGATGAATGCTCCCAAGGATGGTCCTGGTGCTAGTGGAACCAAGGGAGTGGCTGGTACTGGCAAAGATGACATCTTGGCCGAACTGAAGGAAATTTCCAAGACTCTTCAAGCCACCATTCAAGCTAGCAAGGTCAGAAAGCATAATGTGGATCAGCTCAACAAAATGCTTGATGCAACAGTTGATGATGAGGTGAGTGATCATGCTGATGATAAGGATGAAGAGGTAGCTGCTGAGGATGCGGATGCAGACTTTGATGCGGAGGATGATGATGAGGCTATTTCAGATGGTGACAATGTGGAAGAGGAAGGAGGAGATCCTACTGATGCTGATTCAACTTCTGAAAGCACTTCTAAGTAGGTTGTTCTGTTTTCTCCTAGTTTGTTCTGTTTGGTTGTATTTTGTCTGCCATTGGGTTGTTTCATTTGACTACTGGGTTGTAATAATTCTGTACTACTAGCTATGACACACTCTGCTGGTTTTTCTAGTCTGCTTCTATGGAACTTGGTTGTTTTTCTACTGTCCTTTGCCAAATTCTGCTAATAAGGGGGAGTACTATGTAATGTGATATGTGTTTGTGTGTCTGCTGCTGCTTGGTAGTTGGTAGGACTGATATGTATGTGATTTGGTTGTTTGGTAGCTGATAGGTTACTATTGTGTTCTGTGGAATGTGGTATGAGATTCTTTGTGTTACTGCTAAGCATTGGCTTAGTTGGAGCATTGCAGTTGATGTGATGGGCATGTAGCTGCTGAAAATAGCTATGATGCTGGGAGGTGTTTTGTGTGCTGCATGTTATTCAAGTTGCTTTGCATTAATTAATGTAGCATGTTGTTATTAGCTAAAATTTAACAAAGGGGGAGATTGTTGTTCCTTTGTCTTGGATTGTCTAAATTTTAGCTAAGTAGTTCTGTGGCAAATTGTGGGACTCGATGTTGGCTGTCACATATGTCCCTGTGGGCCTGCTGTGTCTGATTAAGTGTTGTATCTCAGAAGTGTTTGATTGATCAAGTGGTTAACAAGCTAAGGTTTGTTATAAGGCTTCTGCGCGCTGCATGATGGATTTATTAAGTGTGATTAAATTGATTCCAGCAGATTGGATCTAACGGCTGTTTGTCGAAGGTTTATCTTTTGTTAAAATCATAGTAATAAGAGATTTGTTGCTGGTTTAATAAGATAGACTTCCTATTTATGTTATGGACTCTTTGTTGCTCAAGCCCATGGAAGACAAGGCCTGAGGAACTACTATATGTGAAGACGAAGACCTAGCTGATAAGTCACGTTTTTAGCAGATAAGAAATTAGGGTTTTTCTTGTTAGTTCAGACGTGTTCTTGTGTGTAACTCTCTTAGCAGCTTTCACTGAATCTTGTTAGGCTGAGAGTAGTTTGAGTAACTGTTTGATCGTGTGATCTGTCTTCATTGTGTTTGTAAGGGATCAATCACTGGGCCAGTGATTGTGTGAGAAAGTGAGAGGGGCTGAGACTTAGGGGGAGGACTAAGTAATAAGACATTATAGAAATATGGAAACATGGGCTGAAATGAAACGAATCATGAGAAAAAGATATGTCCCTTCAAGCCATGCTAGGGATGTAAAATTTAAACTTCAAAAACTTACCCAAGGCAGCAAGAGTGTTGAGGAGTATTACAAAGAACTTGAGGTGCTTATGTTGCAAGCCAATCTTGAGGAGGATGAAGAGGTAACCATGATTCAATTTATTAATGGTTTATCTAATGATGTTATAGATATTGTATAACTTCAGGAATATGTAGACATGGAGGAATTGCTGCACAAGGCCACTAAAGTTGAGCAACAACTCAAAAGGAAAGGGCTTGTAAGGAAGAGTTCTACCAATTCCAATTCATCTTGGAGAGACAGAATGAAGAATGAAGGGCCGAGCACCCTTAGCAAACCAGCCACCAAACCACAAGCTTCAGCTTCTTCAAAATCTCTTGAAAAACCATCCAAAAAGGGCAAAGAGGTCAAGTGCTTCAAATGCCAAGGTATGGGACATTATGCTTATGAATGTGCCTCCAAAAAGACCATGATTCTTAAGGATGATGGAGACTACACCAGTGAGTCCGAAGGAGAACAAAGTGAAGAAGTAGAGGAGGCAGCCATGAATGGTGAACTGTTGATGATCCGAAGGATGCTTAGTAGCCAACAAAAGTGTAAGACCCGGATTTTCGGAACAAGTTAATTTCCGACTCACGCGTAGAATCAGTGTAAACGTGACAGGAGTTTGTTGTTTGAGAAAGATCAATGAAGAAGAAAGTTCAGGAATTGCTTGAGGTATGTTGCGTCGTCGCTGTAGGAATTAGTGCGAGTTGTCTGCACACCTGCCTTATGGCGAGCGTGTCCAGAATAGGCTATTTCGCTCTTAAAGCAACGTTTTGAGTGAGATTTCGAACTCTCGGAAAATTTAAAGATTCTCTTTATTTTTCCATCGACCAGCGTTTCATTTCGGAACTCTGGACTGTACGCACGATAGGTTTCACTTTTCGGATGTCCGCCGACGCTAATTTCTTTGCTTCGAAACCCTATTTTCGAGCAATGGATGAAGACTTTTTCTATTCGGGACTTCTAAAGAAGATTCCGTCCGTGTTGCCAGACTTGTTTCGACGTTTCCAAACTTTCTTCAGTTGGAAGTTTTGTCGTTTGAGCATCACAGCAAAAAGTAGTTTTTCGGGGCAGATTAACCGACACCGCTTTTGAGTTTTTCGATATCGTATTTCCCAAATCCTAGATATTTGTTTTGAGTTCTGGAATTCTGACGCCAGAATCTCTCTTATAATTTCTCGGTGATCGTGCTGCAAAAATCGGAATCGCGAAATTTTCATTTTCCCGCGATTTCGCCCGCCTATAAATAGGCGAAAAAGCAAAATCCTCTTCATTTTGCACCATTGAGGCCGCGGTTTGTAGAGAGAGAGGGAGAGGAGAGATTTTCGCGAAACCTTGACCAATCTTCGTGCAGTTCGTCCCTACTTCTAGGTATCAAGGTAACTAACACGATTCCTACCTCTGATTGTTGTTTCTGTTGCGTTTCTGAAGCCGTTTCTGTGCTCTAAGTTTTGAGCTTTTTCTAAAATTGTCCGATTTCTCTGATTTCTCGCTTGGGTTATGTTCCTTATGTTCCCCTGAGTCTAAAACCTCTGTCAGTAAACTCTGATTGCGATTCATTTGTCCAGGATCTGAAAAATTGACTCAAAACTCTTTTTGTCTCACATTTCGAAACTTTATTGTCGTAAAGCTATAATCTGACTTCGTGCCTTTAGGATTTGTTGTCACGGATGTCATGAGGATCGTTACTGTCAAATCTGTTTTCAGAACTGATAACTTTGAAGTTTTGAGCCTTTATTTTGGACCAAAATGCCCCTGCGTAGTCGTATTTCGACCCGATTGTCCGAAAATTGTTCCGACAGTTTCTTTGCCTTAGTTTTACCCTAAAACTACCTTGTAAACTGATTTGATCGAAGAAAAAGAGCCGAAGCTCTTTTCTCCTTATGGCCGTGGGCTATTTCCTAAGGGGGGGGAGTTTTTCGTTTTCGAAAAACTTGTCTTTTCGTACCTGATTGTCCTATTCTGAAGCTTTAATGCTTTGTCTATCGTTTATGTATTGTTTTGCGATCGAACTAATCGATTTTGTTTGGATTCTGCTTTGTTTTTCTCCGAGGTTCAGTTGAGGGAACTTTGGAAGACTCAGAGCAATTGTTTGAGGAGAACTTTGTTTGCGAAGCTGGAACAGCTCGAGGTTAGGGCAACTTACATATATTAGCTATGACTGCATGATAGGCGTCGATAAATTCGACTTATGCTTTGTCTGATGTTGTTTATGATGTTGAGTTGATGTTATGATGCTTTTCCATAACTTGTGATGTTGTGCTTTTGTTGGATTGAGCGTTTTGACGCAATTTCGGAGTGGAGATTCATTGATCTGGTGATCTTTGATATTTCGGGTTGGATGAACAACCCTAGGCAAGTCCCAAATGTGGGGTTTGAGACTTAGCCATTTGTTGGGATTCGTTGGAATTCCTAGACTTTCCCCGGGAAGTGTATTTTGGGTGGTTGATTTTTGGAAACTTAGAATGATAGAGCTTTCGAAAAATAAAGACTTGGGAAACTTAGACTTTGAGAAATAAACTCATAACTTGGCTAATTCGAATTGAAACAATTTTTATTAACGTTTAAGCATAGGAGAACTGAAGGGGAAAATATTTACGAAAGGCGGGGAAAAGTCGACTTATGTTGTGGGTTTGGAGAGTTTGGAATTGGGGAAAGCCACTGAGGTGAGCTATGGTGATGATTGAAAGTCACCGAGTACTCTAGTACTCCTGGTAGTGTTGTTCGAGTCGTGTTGTATTGACCGGCACAGACTCTGGGTTTTGTTTGTGGGTTTTGTGGTGGGAGTTGTGTTGTATTGACCGACACTAACTCCAAGTCGTGTTGTATTGACCGACACTGACTCTGGTTTTGATAATCATATTGCACACGTGCATATACGCGATGAAGTGCCAAGCAGAGTACTTCGGTATAACAGGAAGTAACGATCAGCCATGCAGAGTTGAATCGGTCCTGACTATATCTGGCACAACAGGAGGTAACGATCATCCATGTAGAGTTGCATCGTGCCTGTTGATGTTCGGCATAGCAAGCAGAAATGGTCAAACCATGTAGAGTTTGTATCGTCTTGACTATAGCCAAAGGTGATAAGCGACGCCCGAGCAGAAATGGTTAAACACGAGGCCAGTGTTACGACCGTCTCGAGGTGCCCAGCCTATAAGTGGCAATACCGTTGGTTTGTCCCGTCGCCAAGCAGAGTGACGTCGTTGATTTGTTCCGTCGCCAAGCAGAGTGACGTTGTTGATTTGTTCCGTCGCCAAGCAGAGTGACGTTGTTGTTTTGTTCCGTCGCCAAGCAGAGTGACGTTATCCGGGTTGTGTCAGCATATTCCGCAGTGACACAATGCATCTTATTATGATTTGATGTTGATAAACATCGTTATGTGTTTTGATGATTGAATTGTGTAAGAGATTCGATAACATGCTATGTATATACCTTAGGGTAGGCAATACATAACTTATATGTATATATACAACATATATATATACCCCCTTTATCGCATGTTGATTGTATACCTATTGTATTCTGTAAGTTGACCCTAGCGCCTTGGCTTTGTTTGTATGTTTGTGCTTGGGCGGTCGGCCTGCTGCCAGGCGTCCGTCAGCCGGTTCGTGATGATTCGTTGTGCGGGAAAGACCCGGAGCGGAACGACTATTACTGAAGCGTTCGACGAGGACCCGGACTTCATGACTGTTCGAGGGAGGGTCGATGATAGTAGTGTGGGTTATGGGTGGTTAGAGCCTTTTGAGTTAGTTGTTACTGTAATAGCTCTGATTCGTCATTCATATTTTGGGACAGGGTAGGTTCCCGACGCATGGCTTTTGTGTGGTTCTCTTACTGAGGGATCACAGTGAGTCAGTCGGACCATAGGGGTCTTTGCTTAGGCCATTTTGAGGCCGACTTCCTCCTAGTGGGTTGTAATTATGATTTTCTCACTCACACATCTGGATCTGTAACTATTTGCCTACGGGCACACTACTTTGGAGTCACTGCGAGTGCGCGTGACGGGAGAGTGCAGCTGAGGTGGTACATGTGTATATATTTGTATATTGGTTAGTTAGTGTTGGGGTTATGTCTTTATTTCTCTATTGCTTGATTTAAAAGGAATCAAACGAAAAAAATTACCTGTTTTCCGCGTAAAGTTTACTTTTGGTTACTAAAGTGACACCTGGAAATCGGGGTGTTACAAAAAGCCAAAGAAAGAAAGCCAAAGAGAGAATATCTTTCACACAAGATGTTCTGTCAATGGGCAGATTTGCTTGATGATTGTTGATGGCGGAAGTTGCACTAATGTGGCTAGTGAAAGAATGGTGGAGAAGCTGAACCTGGTCACAAAAACCAAATCCTTGGCCATACAAACTTCAATGGCTCAGTCACCATGGAGAAATACAAGTAAGTAAGCAAGTTGCAGTTGACTTTTCCATTGGCAAATACAGGGATAAGGTTCTTTGTGATGTTGTTCCCATGGAGGCTAGTCACAAACTGTTGGGAAGGCCATGGCAATATGACACCAACACAGATCATAATGGCAGCACCAACAAGATCTCATTCCAACATCATGGCCAGAAAATTTCGCTCAAACCTTTGAGCCCTAGGGAGGTACGTGAGGATCAAAAGAAAATGAGAGAAAAGATTGAACAAGAGAGAAAAGAAAAGAGTGAGACACTTGAGAGAGAGCCAAAAGAAAAGAGCGAAATACTCGAGAGAAAAGAAATTTGTTTGATCAAAAAGAGAGAGGTGAAAAAGATGATAGCTTCAAAACAGATCCTATACTTGATATTTTGCAAAAATCAGATTTTGAACACTAACACTTTTGAAAATTTTGAATTGCCTTCTAGTATTAAATCTCTTTTGCAGGGTTTTGAGGATGTGTTCCCAACAAGTGTCCCAAGTGGTCTACCACCATTGAGAGGAATTGAGCATCAAATTGATCTCATTCCGGGAGCTTCTTTGCCTAATAGGCCAGCATATAGAAGCAATCCACAAGAAACCACTGAAATTCAAAGACAAGTGGAAGAACTCTTGAACAAAGGGTGGGTAAGAAATAGCATGAGTCCTTGTGCGGTACCGGTGACTTTGGTACCAAAGAAAGATGGGACTTGGAGAATGTGCTCTGATTGTAGAGCCTTGAATAACATCACCATTAAGTATAGGCACCCTATTCCTAGACTTGATGATTTGCTTGATGAATTGCATGGAGCATGTTATTTTTCTAAAATTGATTTGAAAAGTGGTTACAATCAAATAAGGATTAAAGAAAGGGATGAATGGAAAACTGCTTTCAAAACTAAATATGGTTTGTATGAAGGGTCGGTTATGCCTTTTGGTTTAACTAATGCACCTAGTACTTTTATGAGACTAATTAACCATGTTTTGAGGGAATTCATTGGAAAATTTGTGGTTGTTTACTTTGATGATATTTTGGTCTATAGCACTACTCTTGAGCTGCATGTTGAGCACTTAAGATTTGTCTTGAGTATGCTTAGAAAGGAACAATTGTTTGCCAATCTTGAGAAATGCACTTTTTGCACTGACCATGTTGTGTTTCTTGGTTTTGTTGTGAGTTCGAAAGGAGTGCAGGTTTATGAGGAAAAGATCAAAGCCATTCAAGAGTGGCCCACTCCTAATTCCGTGGGTGATGTAAGAAGTTTTCATGGTTTGGCCAGTTTCTACAGGAGGTTTGTTGTAACACCCCGATTTCCAGGTGTCACTTTAGTAACCAAAAATAGACTTTACGCTGAAAACAGGTAATTTTTTTTCGTTTGATACCTTTTAAATCAAGCAATAGAAAATAAAGACAAAACCCAACCACTAAACTAACCAACACACAAATATATACACATGTACAGCCTCAGCTGCACTCCCATGTCACGCGCACTCGCAGTGACTCCAAAGTAGTGTGCCCGTAGGCAAATAGTTACAGATCCAGAAGTGTGAGTGAAAAGGTTATAATTACAATCCACTGGGAGAAAGTCGGCCTCAAAATGGCCTAAGCAAAGACCCCTATAGTCCGACTGACTCACTGTGATCCCTCAATAAGAGAACCACACAAAAGCCATGCGTCGGGAACCTACCCCGTCCCAAAAGCAAAACGAATCAGAGCTCTACACAAATAGGACGCCTGCCTAACTCTACCAACCCATAACTGCTCACACATCCGAGTCCTCGGCGAACTGAAGACGGCAAGTTGAAGCTCAGCTCCATGCGTCGTAGAACTTCTTTCGTCAGATGTTCACACTCGTCAGTCCGGTCCTCCATGACCCTTCCCCGGTACGTCGCTCGATGACCCACAACACCGATCACCCAAGCGGTGGGGGCATCCCGATCCACAAGCTCATATCTGATCCCCCCCGAGGGAGAGACCATCGAACACCAGTCGGCCATCGACATCTGGCAGCAGGCCGACCGCCCAAACACAAACATACAAACAAAGCCAAGGCGCTAGGGTCAACTCACAGCAATAAGTAGATATACACTCAACATGTGATATGGGGTATAGATATATGTTGATATATATACATATAAACAATCCTAGCATGTTATGGCTCTAACATTGCTTCAATAAACAAACAGCACACAATCTCAGTCAGCATGAATGTATGCGTGAAATGCACAATATGTATCCGGATTTGTGACGCGTTCCCGTTCGCCACAAGTGAAGCATTTTCACTATGGATGGACCATTCCCGTTATCCATCCTGGATGAAATCCATCCTGGATGAACCATTCCCGTTATTCATCCTTGGTGAACCATTCCCGTTATTCACCGAATGATGAACCATTCCCGTTATTCATCATTAATGCAAGGTGAACCATTCCCGTTATTCACCATGATATGCACAGGTGAACCATTCCCGTTATTCACCCGATTGAATGCAACGTGGTTAGCCAAACAACGAATCGTCCTTACCACGAAAGTGTTTAGCTCACAACCCAATCTCAACAAACCCATGAGTTAGTGTCGGTCAATACAACACAACTCGGAGTAAGTGTCGGTCAATACAACACAACTCCATCCACAGAATACACAAGGGTCTAGTGTCGGTCAATACAACACAGCCCAAACAACAAGAGCACTAGGTGTCGGTCAATACAACACGGCTCCACAACAATCCCCAAGAGTACTAGAGTACTCGGTGACTTTCAATCATCACCATAGCTCACCTTAGTGGCTTCCCCCAATTCCGATAACTCTCCAAACCCACAACAAAGTCGACTTTTCCCCGTCTTTCGTAAATATTTTCCCCTTCAGTTCTCCTATGCTTAAACGTTAATAAAAATTGTTTCAATTCGAATTAGTCAAGTTATGAGTTTATTTCTCAAAGTCTAAGTTTCCCAAGTCTTTATTTTCCGAAAGCTCTATCATTCTAAGTTTCCAAAAGTCAACCACCCAAAATACATTTCCCGGGGAAAGTCTAGGAATTCCAACGAATCCCAACAAATGGCTAAGTCTCAAACCCCACATTTGAACTTGCCTAGGGTTGTTCATCCAACCCGAAATGTCAAAGATCCCCAGATCAATGAACCCCCACTCCGAAGTTGCGTCAAAACGCTCAATTCAACACATCATCAATATCATAAGTTATGAAACAATCATAACAAGAAATCATCATCATATACAACATCAGATAAAGCATAGGTCTAGTTTATCGACGCCTATCATGCAATCATAGCTAAATATAGCAAGTTGCCCTAACCTCGAGCTGTTCCAGTTTCGCAAACAAAGTTCTCCTCAAACAATTGCTCTAAGTCTTCCAAAGTTCCCTCAACCGAACCTCGGAGAAAAACAAAGCAGAATCCAAACAAAATGGATTAGTTCGATCGCAAAACAATACATAAACGATAGACAAAGCATTAAAGCTTCAGAATAGGACAATCAGGTACGAAAAGACAAGTTTTCGAAAACGAAAAACTCCCCCCCCTTAGGAAATAGCCCACGGCCATAAGGAGAAAAGAGCTTCGGCTCTTTTTCTTCGATCAAATCAGTTTACAAGGTAGTTTTAGGGTAAAACTAAGGCAAAGAAACTGTCAGAACAATTTTCGGACAATCGGGCCGAAATACGACTACGCAGGGGCATTTTGGTCCAAAATAAAGGCTCAAAACTTCAAAGTTATCAGTTCTGAAAACAAATTTGACAGCAACGATCCTCATGATATCCGTGACAACAAATCCTAAAGGCACGAAGTCAGATTAAGTCTTTTCGACAATAAAGTTTCGAAATGTGAGACAAAAAGAGTTTTGAGTCAATTTTTCAGATCCTGGACAACTGAATCGCAATCAGAGTTTACTGACAGAGGTTTTAGACTCAGGGGAACATAAGGAACATAACCCAAGCGAGAAATCAGAGAAATCAGACAATTTTAGAAAAAGCTCAAAACTTAGAGCACAGAAACGACTTCAGAAACGCAACAGAAACAACAATCAGAGGTAGGAATCGTGTTAGTTACCTTGATACCTAGAAGTAGGGACGAACTGCACGAAGATTGGTCAAGGTTTCGCGAAAATCTCTCCTCTCCCTCTCTCTCTACAAACCGCGGCCTTGATGGGTGAAAATGAAGAGGATTTTGCTTTTTCGCCTATTTATAGGCAGGCGAAATCGCGGGAAAATGAAAATTTCGCGATTCCGATTTTTGCAGCACGATCACCGTGGAATTCTAAGAGAGATTCTGGCGTCAGAATTCCAGAACTCAAAACAAATATCTAGGATTTGGGAAAAACGATATCGAAAAACTCAAAAGCGGTGTCGGTTAATCTGACCCGAAAAACTACTTTTTGCTGTGATGCTCAAACGACAAAACTTCCAACTGAAGAAAGATTGGAAACGTCGAAACAAGTCTGGTAACGCGGACGGAATCTTCGTTAGAAGTCCCGAATAGAAAAAGTATTCATCCATTGCTCGAAAATAGGGTTTCGAAGCAAAGGAATTAGCGTCGGCGGACATCCGAAAAGTGAAACCTATCGTGCGTACAGTCCAGAGTTCCGAAATGAAACGCTGGTCGATGGAAAAATAAAAAGAATCTTTAAATTTTCCGAGAGTTCGAAATCTCACTCAAAACGTTGCTTTAAGAGCGAAATAGCCTATTCTGGACACGCTTGCCATAAGGCAGGTGTGCAGACGACTCGCACTAACTCCGAAAACAGCTACGCAACATTCCTCAAGCAATTCCTGAACTTTCTTCTTCATTAATCTTTCTCAAATGTCAAACTCCTGTCACGCTTACACTATTTCTACGTGTGAGTCGGAAACTTAACTTGTTCTGAAAATCCAGGTCTTACATTTGTTAAGGACTTTAGTACCTTGGCAGCACCCCTAAATGATGTGGTGAAAAAGAATGTGGGTTTTCATTGGGGAAAGAATCAAGAAGAGGCCTTTGCTGTCCTAAAGCATAAGCTTACCCTTGCACCTATACTTGCTTTACCTAACTTTGCTAAATCTTTTGAACTTGAATGTGATGCTTCAAATGTAGGTATTGGTGCTGTGTTGCTTCAAGAAGGCCACCCAATTGCTTATTTTAGCGAAAAGTTAAGCGGAGCTGCCCTTAACTATTCCACTTATGATAAGGAATTGTATGCTTTGGTGGGAGCTTTGAAGACTTGGCAGCATTATCTTTTGCCCAAGGAATTCGTGATCCATAGTGATCATGAGTCGCTTAAAAACTTGAAGGGGCAAGGTAAGCTGAACAAAAGGCATGCCAAATGGGTTGAATTTTTGGAACAATTTCCCTATGTCATAAAACACAAAAAGGGAAAAAGTAACATTGTGGCTGATGCTTTATCCAGGAGACACGTGTTGCTTTCCATGTTAGAGACTAAATTGCTAGGACTTGAACATGTGAAAAAAATGTATGAAAAAAGATGATAACTTTGCTGAAATTTTTGTGGCTTGTGAGAAAGTTTCTCAAAATGGATTTTATAGGCACAATGGATTTTTATTTAAAGAAAACAGGTTGTGTGTGCCTAAAAGTTCCATTAGAGAACTGCTTGTTAAAGAAATGGGTCATTTTGGAGTCCAAAAGACTCTAGAAACTTAACAGGAACATTTCTATTGGCTCAAAATGAAACATGATGTGATCAAGTTTTGTGAACATTGCATTGTTTGCAAGAAGGCTAAGTCTAAGGTGATGCCACATGGTTTGTATACTCCTTTGCCAATCCCAGAATACCCTTGGGTTGACTTGTCTATGGACTTTGTTTTAGGCCTCCCTAGAACAAAGAATGGTAAGGATTCAATTTTTGTGGTTATTGATAGGTTTTCAAAAATGGATCACTTTATTCCTTGCAGGAAAGCTGATGATGCTTGTCACGTTGCTGATTTGTTCTTTAAAGAAGTTGTAAGACTTCATGGGATGCCTAGAAGCATAGTTAGTGATAGGGACACCAAGTTCCTAAGTCACTTATGGAGGACTTTATGGGGGAAGTTAGGCACTAAACTTTTGTTCTCTACCACTTGCCACCCACAAACTGATGGGCAAACTGAGGTGGTTAATAGGACCCTATGCACCTTGCTTAGGACTGTCCTTAAGGCCAATTTAAAGGCTTGGGAGGCGTGTTTGCCTCATGTTGAATTTGCTTACAATAGGGTTGTCCATAGCACTACCAATTACTCTCCATTTGAAGTAGTGTATGGATTTAACCCTTTGACTCCTCTTGATTTGTTGCCTATGCCTAACATTTCTGTTTTCAAGCACAAGGAAGTACAGGGCAAAGCTGAATATGTCAAGAAGATGCATGAGCGTGTGAAGACTCACATTGAGAGAAAGAGTTATGCTAGGCAAGCTAACAAGGGAAGAAAGGAAGTGGTATTCCAACCCGGAGATTGGGTTTGGGTGCACATGAGGAAGGAAAGGTTTCCAGAACAAAGGAAATCCAAACTCCAACCTAGAGGGGATGGACCTTTTCAAGTGCCTGAGAGAGTCAATAACAATGCCTACAAAATAGAGCTTCCAGGTGAGTATAACATCAGCTCAACCTTCAATGTCTCTGATTTATCTCTCTTTGATGCAGATGGAGGAGAATTTGATTTGAGGTCAAATCCTTTTCAAGAAGGGAGGGAATGATGAGGACAAGGACAAGGATAAGGGTCATGGAGCACTAAAAGGACTTGGGGGACCAATGACTTGGCTAGAGCTAAAAAGGCCAAAGAGACTCTTCAGCAAGTAGTGGCAACCATTCTTGAAGACAAAGTGGCAGAAGAGATGGAACCAAAAATCATGATGATCATTCAGGCCCAAGAAGAAGAGCCAGCCCACGCATAGGGGCTGCCATGTGATGCTTTGTTTTATTGTATTTCAATAAAGATGCAAATGACCAGTTGAATAAGTTGGGTCCAAATGCATTATGTTGCTGAATTTTATTTTAGTGTGTTTAGTCCACTTCAAGTGGTGTGTGTGTGCATGTGGCGCATGAAGGGCTTAAAGGGAGGGACCCATTTCTTTCTTAAAACTCTTTAAATGTGTTTGAATTTGAATAAGTTCTGAATGGAGGAGTTACATCAGCCAAGTCAAAGGATTGAAGAGCTCTCAAAGCCAAGAATGGAGTTACAAAGACAAGGAAATTAAGTGCATAAAGAGCATTGAATGCTATGTTCCCTGGTCATGAATAACAATCAAGAAAGGGAGTTAAATGAAGCAATCAGCCACCAAATACACGCCCAGGGCTGAAGAAAAACACTAACTTCCTCTTTAAATTTGTAACTCCTAGCCTAGGATTCTCCTAGAGAAATTACACCTCATCAATTTTGTAACTAGGCTGAATTTTCTTCTTCTTTATAAGGAAAACTCCTTCATTGTAATTGAAAGATTTTGAATGAATTTGAGTAATTTTTCTGAGTTAATTCAGATTGTTTAAGAGTGATTCTCATATCTCTTGAGTGATTCAAGACCTTGGCTTATCAAAGGTTTGCCACCACCTTTGTGTGACGTCTGCACTTCCGTATTCACAAAGTTCCGTTTCCAATTCTGTCCAACTTTTCCTTGCACGAAATTCTTCTTTAATTTTCCCTTCCAACTCTGATTTTTCAAGTCGTAAAATCATCCTAGACGATCATTCAAGCCCTTGCTCCATCTTGGGTCATATCACTATTTACAAGGAAAATTCATAAGACATTAAACAACCTCTGAACCCTTTAAATAATGATAACAATGTCAGATAAAAGCTTAGGGCTTGGATATTAGTTTTGGAAAATGAGAAGTGTCGTCGAATCCAAGTTTTGGGGAAACTAATAAGTTTCTGAGTATGTCGATACTCTTTTGCTCGATGTGAAGTTTTATTGTTTGGCTATCTAAAAGATAAGCCGGGAAACTAATAAGTTTCTAAGTATGTTGATACTCTTTTGCTCGATGAGCAGTTTTATTGTTTGGCTATCTAAAAGATAAGCCGGGAAACTAATAAGTTTCTGAGTATGTTGATACTCTTTTGCTCGATGAGCAGTTTTATTGTTTGGCTATCTAAAAGATAAGGCGGGGAACTCTAAGTTCCAAGTACATTGGTACTCTTTCGCTCGCTGAGCAGTTTTGACCATCGGAATTGGATGAGTCAGATGACTCGAGAAGTCATCAAGGGTAATTGCACTCTTTTTATATTTAATTGTCTTTTGTAGCAGAATCGACATTTACCTTAGGGTATTCTTTTTAGAGACAATAAGTTAGCTAGAACAGGTGACGACGTGAGGAGTGAGGTCGGAGACGTTGTTTGGCTAATCATATTTCATCAGTCATACATTTTGAGGTTTATACACGGTGGGATGCCGGACCTCGGTGGATTCCAAAATGGTCATAAGACCTGGATTTCCACATAAGAACACTGGTGATTCTTAGTAGCAGATGGAAATGGCAGACCTGCAGGTATACTGCTGATCTGACTACATTTGTTTGGTGTAAAAGACGTCCGAGCGGAAATGGTTATGAAGGTATGAAAAACGATAGAAAGGGGGGGGGTTTGAATAGCGTTTTCAAAATAAAACTCCCCACTTAATATTTTAACAAATCTTTCGAAACACAAGTAAAGTGCTTAAGATAAGAGATGAGAAAAGCACACAAGGATTTTATCCTGGTTCAATTGATGAATCACTCAAGCTAGTCCAGTCCACCCGTGAAGGTGATTTCTTCCTTCTTAGAATGAAGGCAATTCACTAATCAGAGATTTGTTATAACTGCACTTGAAACCTACAAGTGACTAACAATACACTCATTTAGCTCACACTAAGATTCACTCTCTTAGTCTCCTCTAGGATCCGATCAACCTTGATCTCCTAAAGGTAAAAATAAACAACTGTTTAAAATATATTGTTTACAATGAGATTGCTTCTGAAAAGCTTGTAGTAAACACAATAAATTCGATGAAGAAAGATTGCTAAGAAGATTTGAATATTGCTTGCACGTATATGTTTCTTCAACGACATCTTTCAGTATTCAGCCTCTATATATACTCCAAGGATTAGGGTTTGAACATTGCATGGGAATGCTACCGTTGGAGGGCAGATCTGGGATTTCCAGCTTCTGCTATGGCTGAGAATGTTATGTTAGGTCGTCAGGATAGTACACTGCTTTTGTACTTTGGATAGTGACGTGACCTTTAACCTTGTTGACTTCTGATCAGAGGAATGCTTCGTGTTGGAACTTGTGAAGCTTGTTGATCAGAGCCAGAGGGAAGCATGGATCCTCTGACCGTTGTAGCTTCTGATTCTGAACTCAGAGGAGAAGTACTTGGTCTTCAGAGCCAGTTTGCTTCTGGACTTCAGAGTCTTCACTTTTCAGCTTCTGGATCTTCAGAGTCTTCTATGAAGGTATGAAAAACGGTAGAAAGGGGGGGTTTGAATAACGTTTTCAGTATAAAACTTCCACCTTAAAGATTTTAACAAATCTTTCGAGAACTTAAGTGCTAAAGATAAGAGATAGAAAAGCACACAAGGATTTTATCCTGGTTCACTTGATAAATCACTCGAGCTACTCCAGTCCACCCGTTAAGGTGATTTCTTCCTTCTTAGAATGAAGGCAATCCACTAATCAGGTAAGAGTTACAACTGCACTTGAAACCTACAAGTGACTAACAATTACACTGACTTAGCTCACACTAAGATTCACTCTCTTAGTCTTCTCTAGGATCCGATCAACCTTGATCTCCTAAAGGAACTAAACAAACTGTTTATCAAAGAATTGTTTACAAGAGATTTGCTTCTAAAAAGCTAATAGTAAACTCAATGAATTTCAGATGAAAGAAAGCTTAGAAGAATTTAAGTTTGTCTTGCGCGTCTGTGAATGCTTCTAGCCGCTTCTTTCAGTCTTCAGCCTCTTTATATACTCCAAGGATTAGGGTTGAGCGTTGCATGGAAAATGCTACCGTTGGAGGGCAGTTCTGGAAAATCCAGCTTCTGCTGTGTCTGAGACTGTTAGGTAGGTCGTCAGGAAGGTACAGTTGCTTTTGTACTTGGATAGCGACTTGACCTTTAAACCTAGGAGACTTCTGATCAGGGGATGCTTCATATTGGAACTTGTGAAGCCGGTTGATCAGAGTCAGAGGGAAAGCCCAGATCCTCTGACCATTGTTTCTTCTGATTCTGAACTCAGAGGGAAGAACATGGTCTTCAGAGTATCTTGCTTCTGGACAACAGAATTTCACTAATCAGCTTCTGGATCTTCAGAGTCTTCTACACCATCAGAATATCTGAGCCTTCAGTGTTTCTTGGTTATCAGACTTTCTGGATCTTCAGAGCTTCTAGTGACTGAGTCCACATCAGAGTTTGTATAACTTCAGAACTTCTGAAGCTTTTCCACTGTTCATACTGAACATGGTGAATGCGAAAGCGTTGCTTGGGTTGCTCTTTATACACAGTGCTTCTGATTTGTGTGAGATTGAGTTGAGGTCAGAGCCTGTAAGTAGCACACTCAGAAAAACACGTTAGAGTACCACAATTGTTCATATCAAAAGGTTAACTTGTAATCATCAAAACATAGAGTTGTACTACTAGATCAAAACTTGATCTTACAATCTCCCCCTTTTTGATGAACAATTCTTAAACATTAAACTGAATTCACTCAGAGTTTAGAGATATAGAATAAGACTTATCCTGATGTGAATAGTTTATCTTGCTCATTCTGAATTCAAGTCACTGCTTGATTCTGAGCTTAGCTCCCCCTGAATCTAATACTTGATGAAAACGATAGAAAAGTCTAGATTCTGAGCTAAATGATATAAGAGTTCAGAGTGAAAAACTTATGACATAGATGAAAATCGAGTAATCAGAGCGCATAAGTAATCAGAGTCATGGACAAGGTATCAGAGTCTTGGGTAACAGAGTCAACTAGAATCACTTCAGAAGAAGTGAAATGTATTCCTTGTATTTGCCCAGTGACACATCTATGGTCATGAAGGTGGAACTCTTAAATTCTCCAAAAGAAAAATAAATCACACTAACACATCTTACACATCAAAAACAGGGTTTACTCCCCCTTTTTGTCATAAGCAAAAAGCTTGGGGTGTGAAAAACTTAGCTTGAAGTACAAGGTACTCCCCCTTAGAGAAGGTCTAAGTTTAAAGAAAATGAAAACGATGCAAGAATCAGAGTTAGGCGAAATAAATAGAAGAGTTAATGCAAGAGAAGAACGTTTACCACCGGTCAAGGGAGTAAAGAGAAGGGTCAGTTACCAAGAACTTAACCTCGAGAAACTGTAGGAGCATTAACTTTCAGAGAGAAAGTGAAGCCTATATAAAGCGTTGGAGAGAAAGGTAAGCTTCACACCTCGAACAATTTTCAGTAAGGAAAAAAAATGGCATCATACATCGTAGCACTAGAAGAGCTGAGGAAGAAGGCCTTCGAGGAGGACTTGTTCCTTAACATCAGGCATCCAGAGGGTACAACGACCATCTCGGAGCTAACACGGACACTGCTGGAGGAGGACCTGCGTCCAGAGTTGAAGAGAGACCTGGGGGAATTTCTTGCCTTCGTTGAGGAGGTGCAAGAACTCAGCCGGCTTGAACTCAAGCTGCTGGAAGAAAAAGAGAGTTTGGAAGAGAAGCTCAAGACTGTAGAAGAGATTCTGGAGAGGGATGAGCTAAAGAACAGGCTCAGCAACATCCAGCATGCACTGGAGCGTCTGGAGAAGGATAGGTCAGAGCAGCGCCAGGAGTGCAGAAGAATGAGGAGGGATCCTCCATTCTAGACTTTAGGGAAAGAATGTATGATGTAAACATAAAGATATTATGAATAAAAAGATTTTTGCAAACATATGTGACACAAATATATATAGATATGCATAGATAATCACAAACGAACAAAGTAGAATAAATAAATGAAAAGAAACAGAGTTTAACAAAAATAAAACAACGTTAAAGAAAAAGAGAAATGAAGAGATCCTAAAACTAAGGTTTATCAGTTCGACGCAGAAGTTCCATCATCATGTGCTTCATTTCAATTAGCATGGATTCATGAATGTCAAGACGCTGTTCCATGATGTCGAGTCTGGATGAGCTTGACTGAGTAGAACCGGAAGGAACATTCTGAGCAACTTGAGGATCTGGAATGGAAGCAGAAGCAGCAGGAGTAAACACTACTGGTGCAAGTGCTTGGCATCTAAGGGCTTCAGCCTCAGCCTCAAGTCGTTCTGCCTCTAGTCTGGCTTGTTCAGCTTGAGCTGCTGCTTGTCGTGCAGCTTCTTCTGCTTGAGCTTTCTTTCTCTTGGCTTCTTCAATAGCTTCAAGAAGCTTATGTCTCTGTTCTTGTTCATGAAGAGCCACCCTTCGAGCAAACCTTTGCTTGGCAGCCTCAATCCTCTGACTTCCCTCTGCATGCAGGAGCTGCATCATAATTGGAACTTGAGCCACTAGCCAAGTGCCCAGATTGTTCCACTCATCAGCCACACGTTCAGCATTCTCACTGAGGTCAGTCTGACCGTGCACATTGCGTAGCCTCAAGGAGGCTTCATGATAGAAAATATTGATGCACTCAGAGAGAGATGTGGGTCGGAGGGGAGTATAAGGAATTATGGAGAGGTTGGTTTCAGAAGAGGCTGGGTGATTGCTGCTGTGAGCTTCAGAGGCACCTTGTGGAGAGCCAATGTTAAACATTTGAGCATTGGGTTCAGAGGTTCCAAGGTGAGGTTCTGAAGTTTCAACCAGAGGATGAGGTGATCTAACCGAGGATTGGTTAGACACAGATTGTTCGGGTTCAGGTTCTGGTTGAATAGGCTCTTGTTGGTCAGGGGCAGGGTGAGCTTGTTGAGCCAAAGGGTCTGCCTCATGTAAAGGATTGGCCAAGATAGGTTCATCTGGGTCAACTAGACGTTCAGGTCTAGGGCCAGGATATCTCCTAGGGCTTGGACAAGTGAGATAATACTCTTCTAAGGTAGACACCTTTTCTTTTCTGACCTCCATGAATTTTCTAATGGATTCAGAGTTATTGGAGGGAGAAGAGTCAGCAACATGGGTTGGGAAGGATACAGGTGTATAGGCTGTGGAAGAGTCTGTATCAGTAGTTTTGGGAGCCAGACGTTCTGATGCTCTTGGGACAGAGTGATCAGAGGTTCTGGGTCCAGGTTCTGTTTGGGTAGGCTCGGGTTGTTCATGAATGATGGGTTCAGAAGTTAATGGGTTGTATGGAATGGTAATGGGAGAGGTTGGTTCTTCTGACCTAGAGGGTTGGTTCTGGAGCAAATTCCATAGAGGTGCTTCAGTAGGGGAAGGTTGAAAGAACGAAGACCTTGGGGAATATGGTGGAGAGGTGGTTTGTGCAGCTGGTTGGGATTCAGGAATAGGAGTGAGGGGATTTGAAGAGTGTTTGAGCATGGCAGATATGGGGAGTGCATCAAATAAATTCAAATCATCATCAGAAGCAATTGCAGACTTACTTGAATGTGCTGATGATCTTGTCACTCTGGCAGGAGGTTCAGTCCTTTTGACCACTTCAGCAGCTGGTTCCACCCGAGTAGGCTTCACCACGATTCTGACCTGCTTCTTCTTCTTCTTAGGAGGACCATCCTCATTATCACCATCATCATCATCATCAGGCTTGCTGGTTTCATCTTGCTTCCTCTTGGATTGACCAGCCTTCTTCTTTTTGATCAGAGGGACATCTGATTCCTCAGAAGATTCTTCTAGGACCATCTTCCTCTGAACTTTCTTCTTGGGAGGAGAAGGAAACTCTGGAGCTGGTGGCAGTCTGCTGAAGAAGTCGTCAAGATCAATTTCGAATCCTTGAGCCCTTAGGTCTTCAACATAGCACCTAATGGCGTCAGGATTGTCTGCCTGAGTCCACAGAGGGTAGTCATTCAGAGGCATCCTTCTACTTCTGATCTCAGAAGATGTGTCTTCATGGGCAGGAGCAATCTTCTTCTTGATTAGGCCCATCTTCTTTAGAGAGTTTGCCGTGAAGACATCACTGACAATGGTGGTCAGATCCTCTGTGCATCCAGCATTTATCAGATCTTGAACGAGGCCACTCTCAATGAAGAGATCAGACAAGAGTCTCCCGAAGGGAATATACTTGATCGCTGACTTGATGGAGGCAGTGGTACGAGACTTCCGGATACATTCCTTCAAGTAGGAGAACAGGAAGTAGGGAAGACAGATCTTCTTCTGGTCTTGGATGAAGAACAACATCACCTTCTGGTTGAAGTTGATGTAGTCTGGAGAACTGCCCTTTGGTCTCTGGTTTATGCAGTGGAGCAGGATCTTGTGCCAGATTCTGAGCTTAGGATGAAGGTCCATCACCTTGTAATTCGTCTTGCCCGGTTTGTAAGTGGTGTACAGGGCCTGGTTGATTGTATCCTTGGTGCTGGGTTTCAGCTTCGATTCCGTGAGTTGGAAACGATACCCAAAAGCAGTATCTGCACCTAGCAAGTTCACGAAGGACTTCTCTGTGATGATGATCTTTCTTCCAAGAATGTGAGATACCACCTGAGTATCATCGCAGTCGGCGTGCTTCCAGAATTCCTTGATCAGTTTATCATACACCGGTCCTCGAAGTCTGTTGAAGTAATTTCCCCAACCTTGAACTTGGACTTCAGGACGAAGATCATACCCATTTGCAGCCAGGTTGTCGAGGTCGAATCTCCATTCTGCCAGGACTTGAAGTTCCTCAGGAGCAAATACGCAGTGAACGGCACAGCCCCATTCTGCAATTGGAAGAATCTGCTCTTGAGCTTGACCTTGATCTTGTGTCGGATTCTCAGGGCCCCTTTGACCCGTTGCTAGACCAACTACCATGTGAGGGAACTGGGTTGCATCTGCAGTAGTTCTTCTGGTTTGACTCACCATTTTTGAAGCGGTTGAAGGTTTAAGGTAGAAGATGAAGGTTGAAAGATGAAGAGAGATCGAGAGAGAAATCGAGGAAAAGCGGTTTTGAAAAGCAGAGAGAGAGAGTAAAAACCGGAAGTGAAAGAGATCGTGTGTGTATAGTGGGTTTTAACAAATAACCGTTGTTGATTCAAAAAGCACTTTAAGATCAACGGTTAAAAATTAAAGATAGATAGTAACAGTAAATACACAAATCACACACAGGAGAGAAGCACATCTACACGCAATCATAACAGACTGTCACACGGGCACAAGGAACTATGCATCAGAAATACTGACACACGTGTTGTTGTCTCAGCTTCAGAGTCAGTACCAGTGGGTACACACACTCTGATTGAGTTACCTTCTGGACTAGACATCTTCTGATCAAGAAGTATCATAGTCAGAGGTTCTGATCCATCATCACTCTGGACAAAAGTCCATGTTTAGATTTTTCAGAATAAAATTAAATCTATCCTCTGCTAAGGGCTTTGTAAAGATATCTGCCCATTGATGGTCAGTATCAACAAACTTCAGAAGAAGTACGCCCTTCTGTACATAATCTCTAATAAAGTGATACTTTACCTCAATGTGCTTTGCCCTTGAATGCAAAATAGGGTTCTTACTCAATGAGATTGCAGCAGTGTTATCACAATAGATTGGGATATTGCACTCAAGGATCTGATAATCCTCCAGCTGATGTTTCATCCAGAGCATCTGAGTGCTGCATATTGCTGCTGAGATATATTCTGCCTCTGCAGTTGATAGTGCAATGGTTGATTGCCTCTTGCTTGCCCATGAGACTAGATTGCTTCCCAGAAATTGACAATTTCCAGAAGTACTTTTTCTCTCTGTTCTATCTCCAGCATAATCAACATCACAGTAACCTGAAAGCTTATACTCTGATGTTTTCTTATACATCAAGCCAAGGTTAGTGGTGCCTTTCAGATACCTTAGGATCCTCTTAACAGCAGTTAAGTGGGTCTCCCTTGGATCTGATTGGAAACGAGCACATAAATGAACACTAAATAGTATGTATGGCCTAGATGCAGTTAAGTATAGAAGTGAACCTATCATGCCACGATAGAGCTTCTGACATACTTTACCACTTTTATCTTCTTTCTCCAGAATGCATGTAGGATGCATTGGAGTCTTGGCCACTGTAGATTCCAGCATATTGAACTTCTTCAGAAGTTCTTTAGTGTACTTGCTCTGATGGATATATGTTCCTTCTGGTGTTTGATCAACTTGTATTCCCAGAAAGTACTTTAATTCTCCCATCATACTCATCTCAAATTCAGCCTGCATCATCTCAGAAAATTCTTTGCATAGAGATTGATTAGCAGAACCAAATATAATATCATCAACATAAATTTGCACAATTAAGATATCATCTTTATAAGTCTTGCAAAAAAGAGTTGTATCTACTTTACCCCTTACAAACTCATTCTCCAGAAGGAATGAGCTAAGACTCTCATACCATGCTCTGGGAGCTTGCTTCAGACCGTTGAGTGATTTCTTCAATTTGAACACATGGTCTGGTTTCTTCTCATCTTCAAAACCTGGGGGTTGATGAACATAGACTTCCTCTGAGATATAACCATTTAGGAAGGCACTCTTCACGTCCATCTGATGTAGAACTATGTTGTGATTTACTGAGAAAGAGATCAACAGTCTGATTTCCTCCAGTCTTGCTACTGGAGCAAATGTTTCAGTGTAGTCTATTCCTTCCTGCTGGCTGTAGCCTTGAGCAACTAGCCTTGCCTTGTTTCTGACTACATCTCCTTTCTCATTCAGCTTGTTTCTGAATACCCATTTCGTTCCAATAACATGGACACTCTCAGGCTTCTTCACTAAGCTCCAAACATCGTTCTTGGAGAATTGATTCAATTCTTCTTCCATGGCCAGAATCCAATCCTTGTTCTGAAGAGCTTCATCTATGGACTTGGGTTCAATTAAGGACACCAATCCTTTCAGACTGAGCAAGGTCTCTTCAGAGGGTCTGAAGGCAGATCTGGTTCTGACTGGTTCGTCTTTGTTGCCCAGAATCAATTCCTTAGGGTGAGCTGCAGTGATTCTGCTCTTCTTCAGAGTTTGTGAATTAGAGGGACCAGCTTCTTCCTCTGGTTCATCTTCCTCTGGCTCAGCTTCCTCTGGAGCTTTGCCTTTGTCAGAAACATTAATGCTTAAATCTGCAAACTTTTCAACTAGCTTTGACTGGTCAGAGTCAAGCTTATCGTCAAATCTAACATGAATAGATTCTTCAATAGTTTTAGCATCAGTATTATAAAATCTAAAACCTTTAGATCTCTCAGAATAACCGAGTAATAGACACTTAGAAGACTTAGCATCAAATTTATGCAATCTATCCTTAGTATTGAGAACATAACAAACACAGCCAAAAGGATGAAAATAAGAAATGTTGGGTTTTATGTTCTTCCACAATTCATAAGGAGTCTTATTCAGAATTGGTCTCACAGAGATTCTGTTCTGAATGTAACATGCTGTATTTACTGCCTCTGCCCAAAAGTGCTTAGCCATGCCAGTTTCTTGGAGCATGGTTCTAGCCATCTCCTGAAGAGTTCTGTTCTTCCTCTCAACAACACCATTTTGTTGAGGAGTTCTGGGACAAGAGAAATCATGTGCAATTCCATAGGAATCAAACAGACTCTCAAACTTGTCATTCTCAAACTCTCCACCATGGTCACTTCTGACACGCACAATCCTACAAGCCTTCTCGTTTTGCACTTGAGCAATGAAGGTAGAGAACACAGCATGAGACTCATCCTTGCGGGTTAGAAACTTTACCCATGTCCAGCGGCTATAGTCATCAACGATAACCATCCCATATCTCTTGCCACCTATAGACTCAATTTTCACTGGTCCAAAAAGGTCGATATGCAGAAGTTCCAACGGCCTTGAGGTTGAGACAACATTCTTTGCCTTGAAAGGGACTTTTGTGAATTTGCCTTTCTGACATGCTTCACAAAGAGCGTCTGAAGCGAACTTCAGATTGGGTAAGCCCCTGACAAGGTTTAGCTTGCTCAGCTGAGAAATCTTTCTCATACTGGCATGCCCTAACCGTCTATGCCATACCCACTGCTCTTCATTAACAGACAGAAGGCACTTCACATTCTGAGCCTCCAACTCAGATAATCTGATCTTATAAATGTTGTTCTTCCTCTTGCTGTTAAACAGAACAGAGCCATCGATTTGACTTACAGCCCGGCAGGACTTTTGATTGAATATAACATCATAACCCTTGTCAGCTAATTGACTTATAGACAATAAGTTATGTGTTAAGCCGTCTACCAATAACACATTATCAATGCATGGACTACTATCTACACAAATAGTACCAGTACCAACAATTTTACCCTTTTCATTTCCTCCAAAGCCAACTTCGCCTCCAGGCTTAAGTTTCAGCTCTCGGAACATACGCCTTTCTCCCGTCATGTGACGCGAGCATCCACTGTCCAGATACCATGATTGGTGTTTCAGTGGAGCTATCAAGGATATCTGCAACATAGATAATCTTGTCCTTAGGTACCCACTTTCTGGGTCCTCTCTTGTTAGTTACCCCAGAGGTTCTGATCACCTTGGGTGTCTCAACATGATATTTTAAAGGAATATTTGCATGATATTTAGTCATAGAGAAAGATCCCTTTTTAAGAGGGTTTTTAGCAACTTTAGCAGGTACAGGATCAGGCAATATGGTACCAGAGGGAACAAAGCATTCATACAAGGATTTAGCTTTAGACACAGAGGGCTCATTTCTAATTGGTTTAGAATAGCCAATGCCATGCATTCCATTTCTGCTTACGCCATAGATCATTGAAGCCATTAAGCTTCTATCCACGCTTTTAGCTAGGAATCTTTGAAAAGACTTTTCATACTTAGATTCATTTCTACAATCAGAGGCATCACAGGCAACGATTTCTTCTAACTTAACAATCTGGTTCTTAAGCACAGAGTTAGAATTGATCAAGGCATGATTATCATTTTTCAAATCAGAAATAATTTTCTCATGTTCAGAAGGAGTCTTGGAAACAGCAGATAAGTTCTTTTTCAGCTTCTTATGCTTAGACAATAAGGAGTTATACTTATCCATAATATCAGACAATGCATGTTTCAGTTCAGAGGTAGAGAAAGAAGCGAATACCTCATTTTCATCGTCTGAGTTAGGATTTCCTTCTGATTCTGAGTCAGAGTCAACAGCTCCCTTTGACTCTGCTTCCTTGTCCTTGACAATAGCCATGAGTCCTTGGACTTCACCATCAGAGTCAACATCCTCTGACTCTGATTCATCAAATGTCACCATCAGACTCTTCTTTGTCTTGAAGTGCTTCTTTGGCTTCTTGTCCTTCTTCAATTTTGGACAGTCACTTTTGTAGTGCCCTGATTCTTTGCACTCAAAGCATGTGACTTCCTTAAGTGAGGACTTCTTCTGACCTGAGGATTCAGACTTTCCTCTTGCCTTTCCAGAGCCTTTGTATTTGCTCTGCCTGTGCTTCCAGATGCGATTGAGTCTCTTGGAGATCAGAGTCAGCTCATCTTCATCAGAATCTTCTGATGCTTCTTCAGATTCCTCTTCTTCAGCTTGAAGAGCTTTTGACTTCTCAACCTTAGCTTTTTCATATTTAGACTTCAAGGCTATGGACTTTTTCCTCAGATCTTGCATCTCTGAGCGCTTCAGCTCATGGCATTTCAAAATGCTGATGAGTTCTTCTAAACTCATATTCTCAACGTCTCTCGTGAGCTCTATTGAAGTCACTAAAGGCATCCAACTTTCAGGAAGACACCTGATGACCCTTATGACATGATCTTTTGTTGTGTAGCTCTTGTTGAGAGGTCGTATGCCAGCTACAAGCAACTGAAATCTGGAGAACATTTCTTCAATGGACTCATTTGGCTCCATGATGAAGGATTCATACTTTTGGATCAAAGACAATGCCTTTGACTCTTTGACTTTCTTGTTTCCTTCATGAGACATCTTCAGAGATTCGAAAATGCCTTTCGCAAACTCACGATCTGTAATCTTCTGGTACTCTTCATAGGAAATAGCACTTAGAAGAATTGCTCTTGCTTTGTGATGTTGTGAGTACAGCTTCTTTTGATCTGCAGTCATCTCTGACCTTGGGATCTTCTTGCCATCTGCATCAACTGGACGCTCGTAGCCATCCACAATAATATCCCAGAGATCTGCATCGAAACCCAGAAAGAAACTTTCCAGTCTATCTTTCCAATATTCAAACCTTTGACCGTCGAACATAGGAGGCTTTGCATTGTAACCATCTCTTTGAGTTTCACTGGTGGTGGCAGCCATTGTTTTTCACACCGGCTCGGATCACTGAACACTGTTAGGTGTGGTAATCAGAACTTGCGCTCTGATACCAATTGAAGGTATGAATAACGTTTTCAGTATAAAACTTCCACCTTAAAGATTTTAACAAATCTTTCGAGAACTTAAGTGCTAAAGATAAGAGATAGAAAAGCACACAAGGATTTTATCCTGGTTCACTTGATAAATCACTCAAGCTACTCCAGTCCACCCGTTAAGGTGATTTCTTCCTTCTTAGAATGAAGGCAATCCACTAATCAGGTAAGAGTTACAACTGCACTTGAAACCTACAAGTGACTAACAATTACACTGACTTAGCTCACACTAAGATTCACTCTCTTAGTCTTCTCTAGGATCCGATCAACCTTGATCTCCTAAAGGAACTAAACAAACTGTTTATCAAAGAATTGTTTACAAGAGATTTGCTTCTAAAAAGCTAATAGTAAACTCAATGAATTTCAGATGAAAGAAAGCTTAGAAGAATTTAAGTTTGTCTTGCGCGTATGTGAATGCTTCTAGCCGCTTCTTTCAGTCTTCAGCCTCTTTATATACTCCAAGGATTAGGGTTGAGCGTTGCATGGAAAATGCTACCGTTGGAGGGCAGTTCTGGAAAATCCAGCTTCTGCTGTGTCTGAGACTGTTAGGTAGGTCGTCAGGAAGGTACAGTTGCTTTTGTACTTGGATAGCGACTTGACCTTTAAACCTAGGAGACTTCTGATCAGGGGATGCTTCATATTGGAACTTGTGAAGCCGGTTGATCAGAGTCAGAGGGAAAGCCCAGATCCTCTGACCATTGTTTCTTCTGATTCTGAACTCAGAGGGAAGAACATGGTCTTCAGAGTATCTTGCTTCTGGACAACAGAATTTCACTAATCAGCTTCTGGATCTTCAGAGTCTTCTACACCATCAGAATATCTGAGCCTTCAGTGTTTCTTGGTTATCAGACTTTCTGGATCTTCAGAGCTTCTAGTGACTGAGTCCACATCAGAGTTTGTATAACTTCAGAACTTCTGAAGCTTTTCCACTGTTCATACTGAACATGGTGAATGCGAAAGCGTTGCTTGGGTTGCTCTTTATACACAGTGCTTCTGATTTGTGTGAGATTGAGTTGAGGTCAGAGCCTGTAAGTAGCACACTCAGAAAAACACGTTAGAGTACCACAATTGTTCATATCAAAAGGTTAACTTGTAATCATCAAAACATAGAGTTGTACTACTAGATCAAAACTTGATCTTACATTCTAAACCATCAGAGCTTCTGAACCTTCAGAGTGTCTGGGTTATCAGAACGTCTGGATCTTCAGAACTTCAAGTGAGCTGAGTCTACATCAGAGCTTGACTATCTTCAGATCTTCTGAAACTTTTCTACTGTTCAGTTTGAACATAGAGATTGCGAAAGCGTTGCTAGGGTCACTCTTTAAGCAAAGTGCTTCTGATTTGTGTGAGATTATATCAAGGTCAAAGCCTGTCATGAACACACTCAGAAAACACGTTAGAGTACCATAATTGTTCATACTAAAACGTTAACTTGTAATCATCAAAACATAGAGTTGTACTACATGATCAAAACTTGATATTACAATCTCCCCCTTTTTGATGATGACAAAACCAAGTATTTTGATGAACAATTCTTAACCAATAAACTGAATTCACTCAAGGTAAAAAGAATAGAAATAGACTTATCCTGATGTGAATGGTTTATTTTGCTCATTCTGAATCCAAGTCACAGCTTGATTCTGAGCTTAGCTCCCCCTGAATCTAAGACTTCATGAAAACATTAGTGATATCTAGATTCTGAGCTTAAATAGTGGAAGAGTTCAGAGTGAAAACGCATGACATAGATGAATTGGAATAATCAGAGCGCATAAGTATTCAGAGTCATGAGCAGAGTAAGGTATCAGAGTCAACCAATATCACTACAGAAGAAGTGAAAATGTATTCCTTGTATTTGCCCAGTGACACATCTATGGTCATAAAGGTGGAACTCTTAAATTCTCCAAAAGAAAAAGAAATCACACTAACACAGCTTACACATCAAAAACTGGGTTATACTCCCCTTTTTTGTCATAAGCAAAAAGCTTGGGGTGTGAAAAACTTAGCTTGCTTGAAGTACAAGGTACTCCCCCTTAGAGAAGGTCTAAGTTTCAAAAAGATGGAGAAGGAAAAGAAAATAGCGAATTAATGAAAGGAGTTAATGCATATGCAGAACGTTTACCACCGGCCAAGGGAGTAAAGGCAAGCGTCAGTTACCAATAACTTATCCTCGAGAAACTGCTTCAGCATTAACGTCTGGAAACTGAATTGAGCTTATAAAAAGCGGTTAAAGCAAACAGTCTTCACATCCCAACTAGCAATGGCTTCCTACATAGATTGCATCGAAGAACTGAGGAGGAAGGCATTTTATGAGAGTTTGTTCTTAACGTGCGGCATCCGGAAGAGCCAACAGTATATAATCTGACCAACCGGCTATTGGGAATGGATCTGAGTCCAGAAATGGACACAATCCTCAGAGGCTTCCTGGCCTTTGTAGAGGAGCTACATGACCTCTTCTAGCGGAAGCTGGATAACAAGGTGAGGAGACAGGAAGTGGGGGACGCACTGGTGTCCATGGCAGAGGGTCCGGAGAAGCAGGAGCTTCGTCTGACCTTGAATCGTCTGGAATATGAGCAGCATCGTCTGGAGCTAGAGAAAGCAGCGATGCGTAGAGAATGTAGGAACTTGAGGAGAAATTCTCCTTTTTAATTGTAACGATGCAAATGGATGATATTGCTATTAATAAAAAAACGGTTGTTTGTTGGTTAATTTTAAAACATTTTATGATGAGCAACAAAGATGCAGCACATAATGGGAAATGTAATAGAAAAACATAACATAAAAAAAAAAAAAAACAGAGTGAAGAAAACATAGTTTAAAAAGAAAGAAAATAAAAAAAAAGAAATAAAAACATATAAGAAGAGAGAGTTCCTAAAATCTAAGAATTGAGTGTTCTCTGTAGAAGCTCTGTGCACATCTGCTTTAGCTCTTGAAGAATGGTATCATGAGAGTCAAGGCGTTGTTCAATGAGATCAATCCTAGGATCTGACTGAGGTGGAACAGATGTTGTAGCTTGACCTGATGCAGAAGCAATTGGAATAATTCTAAAGGCTTGAATTCTGAGAGCCTCAGCTTCAGCGTGAAGTTGAGCAGCTTGTTCCTGAGATTGCACTTCTTCAATCCTTGCAGCTTCTTCTTCTTGTTCTTTCTTCTTTTGTGTTTTTTTCAATAGCAGAGTAGAGTTGTTCCCTTATCTGCTGTTCAGCCAGAAGTTCTCTTCGTCTGAGATGTTGAGTAGTAGCTTCAACACATTTTGCCTTCTCAGAGTTGAGAAACCCCATCATCAGAGGAACTTGGTCAACCATCCAAGAACACAGATGTTCCCATTCTTCAACAACCAGGTCTGGACTTGCACTTAGGTCAGTGCGACCATGCACATTGCTGATCCTTAATGATGCTTCATGATTAAATGCATTGATGCAGTCAAGGAGGGTGGTTGGTCTAGAGTAAGTGTAGGGAATGAGGGAAAGGTTTGGTTCAAGTGATGAGGAGTGGTTGTTGCTGGCATCTTCAGAGGGAGAGCCAATCTGCAGAGTCTGAGGTGCAGAGTTATTGGTCTCAGGATTTGGTTGAAGAGTTTCAGTCTCAGGATTCTATGTGGTATCTGGTGAATGGTTGGAGACTGACTCATCATTCTCATGAGGAGGAGAAGGAGGATGAGGAGGAGGAGGAGGCATTGAGGATAGAGGAACTGCATGGATGGGGAAATCTGGAGGAACCAGAGGTTCTGGCCTAGGTCCAGGGTAGCGTCGAGGACTAGGAACATTGATGGAATGCTCAGGGATTTCAGAGAGCATTTCTCTAGCAATTTGAAAGAATTGCCTAGTGGCTTATGACTTGTTGGATGGAGAAGAAAATGGAACATTTGTGGGAAATGATACAGATGGAATAGGAGAGAGATTGTCACGATCAGATGGATGACATGATTGTGGATTGGTAGTGGTTTTATCAAAGTCTTGAGGTTCAGAGGCTTGTGGTTCAGAGGTTTATTGTTCAGAGGCTTCTGAATGGTATGGAAGAATGATAGGTGTAGTAGAGGCAGAGGGTTTATTGGCTTGAAGCAATTTCCAGAGGGGTTCTTCCTCAATGGTAGGTTGAAAGAAGGAGTCTCTAGGGGGTGAAGGATGAGAGGTTTGTTGATGAATTGGTGATGGTTCAGGATTGGTTGCATCAAGGGTTTCATCAAGCAAAGTTAAATCATCATCAGTAAGGGCAGCAAACTTACTTGAAGCTCTTGCTGCAGATCTTGTGATTCTGATGGAGGATGCTGGTCTAGCTTGTCCCTGAGTAGTTTCCATGATAACTACTTGAGGTGCAATCCTGACTTTCTTAGCCTTTTTCTTAGGCGGTGGAGCATCATCATCATCATTGTCATCACCATCAGAGGGATCCTTCTCCTCAGATGCTTCAACTTGCTTCCTCTTGGTCTTTTTCTTCCTTGGGGACTCAAAGTCCGGAGGCTCTGGGAGATTTCTGAAGAATTTGTTCACATCAATCTCAAAGCCTTGCTGCTTCAGATCCTCAAGATAATATCTGATTGCTTCAGGATCATCAGCCTTGGACCAGAGAGGATAGTCCTTTAGAGGAATCCTTTTCCTTGGTCTTCCTTCTGCAATGCTGGATTTAGCTTTGGTCTCGATCATGCCCATTCTTTTTAAGGATGTGGCATTGAAAGTATCTCCAGCCATTGTTGTCAAGTCTTCAGAACATCCCAACCTTCGCAGGGCATGCACCAATTTTCTTTCCACAAAGAAGTCAGAAAGCAAACTACCAAAAGGTATGTACTTTATGGCAGATTTTGGTGAAGAGGTGGTTCTGGACTTCTTGATGCACTCCTTCAGATAAGAAAAGATGAAGTAAGGCAAGCACACCTTTTTGTGGTCCTTGAAGAAGAACAACAACACCTTCTGGGTGAAGTTGATGTAATCAGGAGAGCTTCCCTTTGGTCTCTGGTTGATGCAGTGCAGAAGAATCTTGTGCCAGATTCTCAAATCAGAGTGAAGCTCCTTGGTCTTGCAATCATTCTTTCCTGGCTTCCATGTAGAGTAGAGAGCCATGTAGACTTTGTCCTTGGTGTTGGTTGAGACCTTTGATTCTTGCAACTGAAACTTGTAGCCCTTACTCGATTCTGGACATAGAAGCCTTGCAATTGTTTTCTCAGTTATGATGATCCTTTTTCCCAGAATGAAGGATACTAGTTGGTGCTCATTGCAATCTGCGTGTTTCCAGAATTCCTTCACAAGCTTATCATACATAGGACCACTGATCCTTTGAAAATACCCTTCCCAGCCTTGTGCTTGAATCTCAGGACGCAGGTCAAACTCATTTGCAACAATGACATCAAAATCAAATTTCCATTCAGCAAGAACTTGGAGTTCTTCAGCTGCAAAGCAGCAGGTGACTGCACATTATCTTTGAGAAAGTGGGACAACATCCTCAGCATCTTGCACTTCATGTTGGGAACTCTCAGTCGAACGAGGACGCAGAACAGGATCCACTTGCCTTGTTGGAAGACCCACAACCATTCTGGGGAAAACTCTTCCATCGGCGGAATCATACTTGTCACTGGTGTCAGCTCTTTCTTGATTCACCATTGTTGAGGATGAAGGTTTGAGTAGAAGAGAAGGGGTTGAAAGCGAGAGAGAATTGAAGAAGATAAGGGTTTTGCAAAAGCAGGAGAGAGAAGGTAAAACCGAAAGTGATGGGAAACGTGTGTGCGTAGTGGCTTTAGAAGGTAACCGTTGTTGATTAAAAAACAAAGTAAAATCAACGGTTAAAAATTAAAGACATCATTACAAACAGTTAATACACATATCACACGATGGAGAGAAGCACATCTGCACTCATTACAACAGATTGTCAGCACGGGCACAAGGAACGATGTATCATAGCAACTGACACACGTTTACTATCTCAGCTTCAGAGTAAGCACCAATGGGTACTTAACCTCTGATAGAGTTACCTTCTGAACTAGACATCTTTTGATAGAGAAGCATCGTAGCCAGAGGTTCTGATCCATCTTCATGCTGGACAAAAGTCCATATTTAGATTTTTCAGAATGAAATTAAATCTATCCTCTGCTAAGGGCTTTGTAAAGATATCTGCTCATTGATGGTCAGTATCAACAAACTTAAGAAGAAGTACGCCCTTCTGAACATAATCTCTAATAAAATGATACTTTACCTCAATGTGTTTTGCCCTATGATCCGACTGACTCACTGTGATCCCTCAGTAAGAGAACCACACAAAAAGCCATGCGTCGGGAACCTTCCCTGTCCCAAAAGCAAAATGAATCAGAGCTCTACACAAAATATGACGCCTGCCTAAACCTACCCTCCCAGTACCGCTCAAAGCTCCTCCTCCTCCTCGCCGCTTGGCGAGTAGCTGTCAACGTCGGTGTCGGAGTAAGAGTCCGAGTCCACAGCGAACTGAAGTCGGCAAGTTGAAGCTCAGCTCCATGCGTCGTAGAACTCCCTTCGTCAGACGTCCACGCTCGTCAGTCCGGTCCTCCATGACACTTCCCCGATACGTCGCCCGATGATCCACAGGATCGATCACCCAAGCGGTGGGGGCATGTCGGTCAACCAGCTCAAACCTGATCCCCCCCGAGGGAGAGACCATCGAAACCCAATCCGCCATCGACATCTGGCAGCAGGCCGACCGTCCAAACACAAACATGAAACCAAAGCCAAGGCGCTAGGGTCAACTCACGGAATAGAGTAGATATACAAACAGCATGTGATAAGGGGTATATATATATATATATGTGTGAGAAGGTGTATATATGTATATATATATATTCCTAGCATGTTATCGGCTCTAACATTAATTCAGTAATGCAAACAGCACACAATTCCAGTCAGGGTGAATGTATGCGTGAAATGCAATTCAGTATGATCCGGATAGTTCAATTGGGACGGGCACCACGAGTCTGCCCGACACAGGCCTATGAAGGTGCGAAAAACACTAGAAAGGGGGGGTTTGAATAGAGTTTTTGAATAAATGGTATACTTTTAGAACTTTTTCAAACTCAAAGATAAGAACTAGATGCTGAAGGATAAGAAGTAAAGCACGCAAGTATTTTATCCTGGTTCACTTGAGATAAAAGCTCAAGCTAATCCAGTCCACCCGTGAAGGTGATTTCTTCCTTCTTCTGATGAAGGCAATTCACTAAAATCAATGAGTGTTACAAGTGCACTTTGCTACCTGCTAAGTGACTAACAATACACTAATTTTCTCACTAGTATCCTCTTAAGAAGCTGATCTACCGATCCTCTTAAGACTAGCTAAACACTGAATCAACCTTGATTCAGTCCTCTCAAGATCCGACCAACCTTGGTCTCTTAAGGAACTTTACAATGTAATGTAAAAGGTTTCGGGTTTACAAGAAGTGCTTCTAAAAAGCTGATAGTAAACTCAGATGTTTAAGAACAGTGAAGAAATAATGCTAAGAGATTGGTTCGTATATGTTGAATGATTTCTGCAAAGTTTCTTAGCCTCTTTCTTCTTTCTTCAGCCTTTATATACTCCAAGACTTGTGATGTAGCCGTTGCTAGGGTTTTGTCCGTTGGAGTGGCAATCTTGTAATATCAGACTGCTAGGCTGAACAAGGTAGGTGGCGGACAGACTGAGGCTTGTACGATGTTGTACTATGATAGCGACCTGTCCTTTCACCAGTTGACTTGAGATCTGAAGTGCTTCAGATGAACGTTGGTGAAGCTTCTGATCTTCGTCAGATTAAAGCTTGGATTCTTCTGACCTTGCAACTTCTGCTTCTGAACAAGTTCCTCAGAACTTCTGAACGTCAGAGCTAGAATAGCTTGGGTCTTCAGAACCAACTTCTTGCAGGTCTTCAGAACTTGAGTCTTCTACTTCTGGACCGTTCCACTGGAACATCTGGTCTTCAGAACTTCTGACTCTGGTTCTTCAGAACCTCTTGAGAGCTTGTATCTTCAGAACTTCTGAAGGATTTGCCACTGTTCTAAACGAACATGGTACGCTTTAGAGCTCTCTTTTCAGTGTCCCTTGGTTCTTCTTCTTCTGAATAAATAGGCTTGGGTCAGATTCAGAACCTGTTTGTCACAACTAAAAAAGACAAACGTTAGGGTACCACAATTGTTCATCATCACAAACCTTAATTGTAATCATCAAAATATAGAGATGCAACCACTGATCAAATCTTGATCTTACAATCTACCCCTTTTTGATGATGACAAAACAAGTATTTTGATGAACAATTCTTAAACAATAAACTGAATACACAAGAGAGAGAAGATCAGAGATTAAACTTATCCTTGTGTAACTGTTAGTAATGCTCTTTCTGAATCTGGGATAACACCTGATTCTGAGCTGGGGTCTCCCCCTGACTCCCCCTGAATCTATGACTTGATGAGATGTTGAAGAGTCTAGATTCGGAGTCTTGGTGATGTGATCAGAAGATACGCGTATAAGGATGTATACTCATCAGAAGTGATGGTTTAGAACTTGCGTAGATCACATAAAAACATAGAGTCTTGTCCAGATATAATTGGAATAAGGCGTCAGAAGCAAATTAGTTCAGAATATGAACAAAATGTATTCCTTATTTGAGACGCTTGACAATATCTATGTGCTATAAGTAATTGATACTTATTATCCTCTACTGGTTTTATATAATATAAAAAGAGTTTATCAAAACCATTTATCAAAACCATTTTATGTACTCCCCCTTTTTGTCATAATCAAAAAGAGTGAAAAACAAAGTCACAAACAACAATAACAAACAAGTAAATGATGCAAGGGAAGCTGTTATTATTGCTGAACGGAGAAAGAGTACAGAGGATAGAGAGGAATGAAGAAAACTAATCCTAGATACATAGGAAAGCACGAGAATTCTTCATGGAGAGAAGTTGAAGATGTAGGGGACGCACGTCCTGATCAATTGAGGCTATCTAGGTAGCTAGGTCTTCCATCAGAGCTTCATTCTCCCGGACCGCATCTTGATCCGCTTCGTTTTGATCTTCTTCATATTCCAGAAGCATACAAATGCCCTGGAACTGATCTTCAACGTTCTTCCGGCGAGTGGTCAGACGAAGGAGGTCATTCAGAACTTCTTGAAGGTTCTGAAGACAGTGAGTTTGATGGGATGTTAGCCAACATTTCAGAAGATTCTCAATCTTCTCAAGAGCTTGAGAAATCTGAGAAGTAGATAGATTAACGCTCCATGGAAAGACTTGGTCAAATACCATAGTCTTAAGTTCAGAAATTAATTCTACAGAAGTCATTCTTGAACTAAAAGTAAGAGGAGAGTGAAATGACTGATGTGAAGTGAATTGCGGTGTGATGGAGAAGAAGGATTGCAGAGATTATAAGGAGGAAAAGTAACAGAAAAACATGCTTAAGACTTATCAAATCATAAAAGCATGTGAGTTACTAAGTGGACGGTGCATTGAATAATAGAGTAAGAAAATTAACACAGTCAACATGAAATAAATTCACTCAAAACAAATACATGCATGCAAGATAGATGAAAGGGGTTTCAAGGCTTGGAAGAAGAGGGAAGATGCTCGATAAGGAATTTCATCATATCTTCCATTCTGCGGGAGGATTCTTGAATCTGCCTGCTCTGTTCAATCTGAACAAGTCCTTGCTGCTCAACCATCTGAAACAGTCTCTGCTGATCATCTTGAATTCTGTCAATTCTGGCAGCAAGAGTAGTAACTTCTGGAGCTGGAGCTGAGGTAGTAACTTCTGGAGCTTGAGTATGAGCAGCAACTGCAGCCTCTGATGACATTGCAGCATCAACTTGAATTGGCCCTTGCTTCTCAACTACATTAGCATCTGCATCTTCCAGGATAACTATGTCGTCAGAGCTGTCTTCTACAACCTCTGCTGGAATCATCTCAGCATCTTCTGAGGTACATTCAGAAACAACATATTGTCTTTCAGCCATAGCTCTTCTCAAGGGTTCACAGACACTGTGCAGCACTCTCTGCCTTGGCTCATAGGCTTTCTCATATGCATCATGAACTCTCAGGCGTTTCTCTCTGCTAAGCTGCTTCTGAAGTTCATAAGCTTTGCTTTTTGACCATCTTCCGAAGGCAGACCATAGACCATCAATAAGAGAGGCATCAAAATGATTATCAGTTACCTGATATAACCATTTCAGTCTTCTGGTGGCCTCTTCAGAGAACTCCTGAATGAGTTGAATAAGATTTTGAGGTCGGAAGGAGGTTGCCAAGGTCAGAACAGGCTGAGGAGTTCTGGTTGCATTGGAGCTTGAAGCATTTGAGCTATCAGGTCTGGGTTGTTCTGAAGGAATAGAATCAATCTCATGGTCCTTCTCTATGCCTGAATGATCTGATTCATCCATATGCTCAGCTTCAGAGATCGTTACTGGCCTTTGCCTTGAGGTAGCAGTCTTCTCAGGTGAAGTAAAACTCAGGTCTCGTGAGTTTACTGCAGAATAGTTGGACAAAGACACATAGGAAGTTTCAGGAGCATCTTGAAGCTGGTCTTCAAAGTTGGAAGCTACCTGTTGAAGAGGCTTCACATTGAAGGGCGGTTCAAGGATTTGAACATCATCATCCTCTTTTTCTTCCTCAGCAGAGATCTCACCAGTTTGAGTTATTAGGAGGGTCTGTGAAGTGGATGGAGGCTTGGGAGTGAATTGTTGAACCAAAGTTCTCAGAGTAGCCTGACTTTGAACAATACCTTGAATGAAGGGATTGAAAGGAGGTACAGGTTCAGTTGTGGTGGATGTGGAAGAGGTGTGAATTGGGATGGAAGGGATGGCAGTGGTAGCTGTTTGGATGGTTGATTTAGGAGCTTGTGTTTCAGCTTGTGTTTCAGGTTGAGTGGGTGCTGTTTGGGTTGAGGTAGGCATGGAAGTAGATATAGGCAGGGGTTGTTCAGGAATAACTACTAAAGCAGAATCAGAGTTAATGCTTTCAGTAATTACCTTACTTGGACTTCTGATGGGAGTGGTTCTGGTGAGTTTTGCAGCCCTTGCAGGATCAGAAGTGCTCTTTGATCTTCTTTCCCTTTGTGCTTCTGAAGCAAGGTCAGATGCCTGCTTTGATTCTGCCTCTTTCTCCTGAAGTGGACCCTTCAGAGGTAGTTTCCTTCTCTTCACTAAGGGTACTGCATCAGAATCCGTGGATTCTTCAGCTTCTGAAGATTCCCTTATAACCTGAAGTACATCCTGGATGATCTCACAGTCATCCTGCTCATCTTCTTCCTCAAAAATAACTTTTCGCCTCTTGGCTAGAGGAACATCATCATCTTCAGTCTCCTCACTTGAGGATTCTTCCAAAGAGTTCTCAGAGCTTTCAGACTCAGATAGTTGAGGTGATTGCACTGAGGTTTTCTTAGGAGGTTTTTCTGGAGTGAGTTCCCTGATGACCACTGACTTGGATGCAGCTTCCTTCTTTTTAGGTTCTTCTATCAGAATCCCTTTGCCCTTGGGATCTGAAGGCTTGCTGGTTGTTTTCTTTCCTCTCCTCGTTGGCATCTCAGGAGGACTGTCAGGAAGAGTTGTGACAAATTCTTCAAGGGTGATAGGATCTCCTTCACTTCTGAGCATCCTCACATACTCCAGAATGCATGCAGGACTGTCCTTTTTAGACCATAGAGGAAAGTCATTAACAGGATAGTTCTTCTGACGTATCTCCTCAGATGTGTCTTCCTTCGGTTCAATCTGAGAGGGTCTCCAATGGTCATAGCCAAATCATCATGAAGTCCCAGATCAAAAAGAGCCTTGACCAGTCGATTCTGAGTGAAGATATCTGAGAGTAACCTTCCATACGGAATGTAGGAAATAGACCTCTTGTTCTCTCCTCCAGTAGTTCTTGACTTCTCAACACATTCCTTCAGATAGTTGAAAAGCAGAAATGGCAGACATACAGGCTCACCCCTAGAAATGTAATACATGATTACCTTCTGAGTTGCATTGAGGTAATCAGTTCCGCCTGTTCTAGGATGGATGCAGGAAATGAAAATCTTCTGCCAGATCTTCATCTGAGGCTTCAGATCCTTTATAGCATACTTGGTCCTATCCATGGTCCAGTTGTTGTAAATAGCAAAATTGACATGCTTCCTCATGCCAGGAACATTGGCATCAACGTTCTTGATCCTTTTTCCCTGTTGGAACTCCATACCCAGTAGCTTTGCAATGGACTCTTCTGAAATTACAATCTTCCTATCCAGCACATGGGAGACGACGTAGTAGTCGTTGCAAACTGCATTTTTCCGGAATTCCACCACCAGTTTGTGGTAAATAGGACCACAGAGCCTATTGAAATAACTAGTCCAACCTTGTAAGTCGACTTGATCCCTGATGTCGAAACCATGATCAGCCAGGTTGTCGAAGTCCACTCTTGCTTCGTTGCACACAACCAGGTCTTCAGCTTTCTTGACACAGGTGACCACATTGGGTGTGTCCAGAATCTTTTGAGCTTCTTCAAATCTTTTAGTTTCTTGGTCTTTGGCAGTTTGTTTGGAAGAAGTAGTAGCACTTGCTCTTGATTTCCTCGATTTGCCCATGATTTTCCGGTAGAGAGGTTTAGGGTTCAGAGAAAGAGAGGAATATTGGAGAGAAGAGTAAGAATGAATGCAATGCACACGAAGAGTTTGAAAACCGTATGTGTAAGTGTGTGGGAGATCGTGTGCGAAGAGTGCGTGTAGTGGGTTAAATGGTAACCGTTGAGAGTTTAAGAAGAAAAGAGTTAAAACAAGATCAACGGTTCTAAAATAGATAGTCTGAAAATAGCATAGTGGAGGAGAGTAGGCATCATCATTATAGCAGATACACCACGCGACTCAAGGAACTATGTCACAAATGAAGTGACACGTGTATTGTTGCCTACCACAGAAGTTTAACCAGTGGGTTAAGTGCTTCTGATCGAGTATCTTCTGAAGGGGGTAACATCTGATGACTTCAGAGGTACCAAGGTCAGAAGTTCTGAAGAGAACCATACTCTGGACAAAAGTCCATGTTCAGGTTTTCAAGAATGAATAAAAATCTATCTTTTGTTAAGGGCTTAGTGAAAATATCTGCCCACTGATGGTCAGTATCAACATACTCTAATGATAGAGTGCCCTTCTGAACATGATCACGAATATAATGATACTTTACCTCTATATGTTTTGCTCTTGAGTGTAGAATGGGGTTCTTGCTGAGTGAGATAGCAGCTGTGTTGTCACAGTAAATAGGGACCTTCTTCAGAGATAAACCATAGTCCTCCAGATGATTCTTCATCCATATGGTTTGTGTACAGCACGTGGCAGCTGAGACATACTCTGCTTCAGCAGTTGATAGAGCAATTGTGTTATGTCTCTTGCTTGACCAAGTGACAAGATTTGCTCCAAGAAAATGGCAACTTCCAAAGGTGCTTTTTCTTTCCACTCTGTCTCCAGCAAAGTCAGCATCACAAAAACCTGAAAGTGTATACTCTAATGTTTTTCTATACATCAAGCCAAGGTTAGTGGTTCCTTTCAGATATTTGAGGATCCTCTTAACAGCAGTTAAGTGAGTCTCTCTAGGATCTGATTGGAATCTAGCACAGAGATGCACAGTAAATAATATATCAGGTCTGGAGGCAGTTAAGTAAAGAAGAGAGCCTATCATTCCACGATAGAGCTTCTGACAAACCTTAGAGGAAACTTCCTCTTTCTCAAGAATGCATGTTGGATGCATTGGAGTCTTAGAGATGTTGCAGTCACTCATGTTGAACTTCTTCAGAAGTTCCACGGTGTACTTCTTCTGATGGATATAGGTGACTCCTGGTCGTTGATCTATTTGAATTCCCAGGAAGTATATGAGTTCTCCCATCATGCTCATTTCGAATTCAGCATGCATCAGCTTAGAAAATTCCTTGCACAGAGAGGGATTAGCAGAACCAAAGATGATATCATCAACATAAATCTGAACTATAAGAATATCATTCTTATAGGTTCTGCAGAAAAGAGTATTGTCACCTTTACCCCTTACAAACTCATTCTGTAGAAGAAAGGAGCTGATCCTTTCATACCACGCTCTGGGAGCTTGTTTCAGTCCATAGAGTGACTTCTTGAGCTTGTAGACATGCTCTGGATATTTGTCATCTTCAAAGCCAGGAGGTTGCTTGACATACACTTCTTCAGAAATGTAGCCATTGAGGAAGACACTCTTGACATCCATCTGATGAAGAATGATGTTGTGATTGACTGAGAAGGAGATCAGTAGCCTTATAGCTTCAAGCCTTGCTACAGGAGCAAAGGTCTCAGTGTAATCAATCCCCTCTTGTTGACTGTAGCCTTGAGCCACCAGTCTTGCCTTGTTTCTTGTTACTTCCCCCTTTTCATTCAGCTTGTTTCTGAATACCCACTTGGTTCCTATGACATGGAAACCTTTGGGTTTAGGCATTAAGGTCCATACATCATTCTTGGTGAACTGATCTAGCTCTTCTTGCATTGCCAGAATCCAGCCTTTGTCTTCAAGGGGTTCATCAACTGATTTGGGCTCAATGAGAGAAACAAGTCCCTTCAGACTCAGAAGAGTCTCTTCTGAAGGTTTGAGCATAGACCTGGTTCTGATAGGAGCATCTTTGTTGCCAATAATCAGTTCTTCTGGATGAGAGACAGCTATTCTTTTCTTCTTCTGAAGCTGATCAGAAGTTGTTGGAGCAGCTTTAGATGCTTCTGCCTCTGGAGCAACATCCTCTGAGCTGTTCTTTGGTTGATTTGCTTCCAAATAATCAATGCTTAAATCTGCAAATCTTTCAAACAGCTTTGACTTTTCTGAGCCAAGCTTATCATCAAATCTAATTTGAATAGATTCCTCAACAGTTTGATGAATAATATTATAAATTCTAAAACCTTTAGATCTTTCAGAATAACCAAGAAAATAGCATTTTAAAGCTTTAGAATCGAATTTACCCAATTCCTCCTTAGTGTTGAGCATGTAGCAAGTACTTCCGAATGGATGGAAGTAAGAGATATCAGGTTGTCTTCCTTTGCATAGCTCATAAGGAGTCTTCTCCAGAATAGGTCTGATGGAGATTCTGTTCTGGATATAGCAAGCAGTGTTGATTGCTTCTGCCCAGAAGTGCTTGGCCATACTTGATTCTTACATCATGGTGCGAGCCATCTCCTGAAGAGTTCTGTTCTTTCTTTCAACAACTCCATTTTGTTGGGGAGTGCGAGGACAGGAGAAGTTGTGAGAGATTCCTTGTGAGTTGAACAGTTCTTCAAAAGCTTTGTTCTCAAATTCTCCACCATGATCACTTATGACAGTGATCACTGAAGTTTGGAATTCCTTCTGAACTTGAGTGATGAAGTTGGTAAACATAGTGTGTGTTTCATCTTTGTGCCTTAGGAACTTTACCCATGTCCACCTGTTGTAGTCATCTACAATGACTAACCCATACTTCTTTCCTCCAATGGATTCAGTTTTCACTGGTCCAAAGAGATCAATGTGAAGTAGCTCAAGGGGTCTTGTTGTAGATACCCCATTCTTTGCTTTAAATGGCTTCTTGGTGAATTTTCCCTTCTAACAAGCTTCACACAGAGCCTCTGATGAATACTTCAGACGAGGCAATCCTCTGACGAGATTTAGCTTGCTAAGTTGAGAGATTTTCCTGAGGCTGGCATGCCCTAGGCGTCTGTGCCAGATCCATTGCTCATCATTAACTGACATGAGACACTTGACCTTCTGAGACAGCAGTTCAGAAGATTTGATTTTGTAAATATCATTTCTTCTCTTCCCAGAAAACAGAACAGATCCATCTGTTTGACTGACAGCTTTGCAGCCGGTTTGATTGAAGATCACATCGTAACTTCTGTCAGCAATTTGGCTTATGGAGAGCAAGTTATGAAATTATCCTTCCACCCGAAGTACATCATTGATAACTGGAATTTTTCCATCTCCTATGGAACCTTTTCCAATGATTTTTCCCTTCTGGTTTCCTCCAAAGCCAACGTCTCCTCCTGACTTAAGTGGTACTAGCTTTTGGAATATAGACTTTATGTCCGTCATGTGTCGCGAGCATCCACTGTCCAGGTACCATGACAGGTGTCTTAACTGAGCTGCATAAGAAGTCTGCAACAGGAATAATTTTTGTCTTAGGTACCCATATCTTGGGTCCTTTCTTGTTAGTTTTACCAGAAGTTCTTGGAACTTTGGGTGCAACAGGAGGATAATACATAGGAACCTGATTATAATACTTAGACATGTCAAGTTTGAACTTTCCCTTTGATTTTACCACCTTTGGTGTAACATTTTCTGGAATAACAGTGCCAGCAGGAACGAAATGCTTATGCAATGGTTCACGTTTGGGCTCAGATGACTCATCTCTCATGGATTGAGAGTAGCCAAGGCCACTGTTCCCATTTCTGCTTATGCCATAGATCATTGAAGCTATAAGACTTCTGTCTATGCCCTTGGCTAGGAACCTTTGAAATGCTTTCTCATATAATGTCTCATGCTTAACATCAGATGATGCAAGTTGATCTACTAGCATGGCATTTTTAGCACGAAGAACAGAGTTGTCCTTTTTAAGAGAATAATTCTCTTCTGTGAGTTCAGAGACTGACTTCTCATGAACCTCTGATGAACTGATTTTAACAGCATACTTTCTTTTAAGTTCTTTATGTTTACTTACTAGAACATCATGTTTCTCCATTATTTCAGATAAAGCAGTTCTTAGCTCAGATGAAGAAAAATTAGAGAATACCTCATCGTCATTCTCAGAGTCTGAGTCATCTTCTGAAGCTTCAGCACCTCTGCTGGTGGTAGCCATCAGAGCCTCCATAGCTTCATCTTCTTCTGACTCAGCTTCATCAGAGTCAGTTGCATCGAAGGTCACGACAGCTTTCTTCTTGAAGACTTTTCTTGGTCTCTTGTCCTTCTTTAGCTTGGGACAGTCACTTTTGTAGTGCCCAGATTCCTTGCACTCGAAGCAAGTAACTTCCTTTCCAGATGATTTCTTCTGACCAGATGAAGATTCCTATCTTCCTGAACTTTTCTTTGGTCCTTTGCCTTTGTTATGTCTGTTCCTCCAGAGTTTGCTTAATCTCTTTGTGAAAAGAGATAGCTCTTCATCACCAGACGCATATGATAGCTCTTCAGAGGAATCTTCCTCTTGTGCCTGATAAGCTTTCGCTTTGTCAGACTTTGACTTAAGAGCAATAGATTTGTCTTTCTTTTGAGGCTTGTCCTCTTTGAGTTCAATCTCATGGCTTCTGAGATGACTCACGAGTTCTTCTCACTTCAACGAGTTCAGATTCCTGGAGAGTTTCAGTGCAGTGACAAAATCTCTCCACTCCTTAGGCAAACTTCTGATGATCTTCTTGACATGATCCCCAGTAGAGTAGCCCTTGTTTAGCACTCTGATTCCAGCAATCAGAGTTTGAAACCTTGAGTACATCTCCTCAATGGTTTCACCAGATTCCATCTTAAACTGCTCATATTGTTGTATGAGAGCAAGAGCCTTGGTTTCCTTGACCTCTTCATTTCCTTCATGCGTCATGACCAAGGAGTCAAAGATGGATTTTGCTGTTTCTTTGTCAGAGATCTTCTCATACTCAATATATGATATTGAGCTGAATAACATAGACTTCGCCTTGTGATGATCCTTGAAACGCTTCTTCTGAGCGTCAGTCATTTCAGAACGAGGGATCTTCACTCCTGAAGCATCTACTGGATCAGTATAGCCTCTTTCTTCTTTCTTCAGCCTTTATATACTCCAAGACTTGTGATGTAGTCGTTGCTAGGGTTTTGTCCGTTGGAGTGGCAATCTTGTAATATCAGACTGCTATGCTGAACAAGGTAGGTGGCGGACAGACTGAGGCTTGTACGATGTTGTACTATGATAGCGACCTGTCCTTTCACCAGTTGACTTGAGATCTGAAGTGCTTCAGATGAACGTTGGTGAAGCTTCTGATCTTCGTCAGATTAAAGCTTGGATTCTTCTGACCTTGCAACTTCTGCTTCTGAACAAGTTCCTCAGAACTTCTGAACGTCAGAGCTAGAATAGCTTGGGTCTTCAGAACCAACTTCTTGCAGGTCTTCAGAACTTGAGTCTTCTACTTCTGGACCGTTCCACTGGAACATCTGGTCTTCAAAACTTCTGACTCTGGTTCTTCAGAACCTCTTGAGAGCTTGTATCTTCAGAACTTCTGAAGGATTTGCCACTGTTCTGAACGAACATGGTACACTTTAGAGCTCTCTTTTCAGTGTCCCTTGGTTCTTCTTCTGAATAAATAGGCTTGGGTCAGATTCAGAACCTGTTTGTCACAACTAAAAAAGACAAACGTTAGGGTACCACAATTGTTCATCATCACAAACCTTAATTGTAATCATCAAAATATAGAGATGCAACCACTGATCAAATCTTGATCTTACAGCCTAGTGTCGACAACTCTGCTCGGGTGTCGCTTACAAACCCATGCATAGTCAGATCAGTCCCAACCACCCTAGGTCGTATTACTCTGCCCGCTATGCCGAAGATACATCTATGTGTTCTTCGATGAAGGCCGTCCCAACCTTTGTGAAGCCGTCCCAACTTCACCGAGGCCCAATCTTTCGATCGTACAAACCTCAAATGTATGCATGATGCAATATGGTTAGCCAAACATCGAATCGTCCTCACAACGCAAGTGTTTAGCTTAAAGAAGATCCCAATGTGTAAACCCAAGTGTTTATTGATGATCAAGACGACATAAACCCCAACATCAAGAGTATCAAAGTACTCGACAACCTCCTCTGTCACCGTGACTCTCCTCCGTGGCGTCCGCCAATTCCCAGTAACTTCAAGACTTGTCGACATTTCCCCGTCTTTCGCAATCATTTTCCCCTTTAGGTTCCCTATGGTTTATTCGTTAATGAAAACGTTTTAAATTGAATTAGTCATGTTATGAGTTTAATTCTTGAAGACTAAGTTCTCTAAGGTCTTTAGTTTCCAAGATTCTATTCATTCTAAGTTTGCCAAAATCCCACCAAATGTAACCCCCGAGGAAAGTCTAAGTATATAAACGATAGCTAAGTCTCAAACCTTGTGTTTGGACTTGCCTAGGGTTGTTCATCCAACCCGAAAGATCAAAAGGAATCAGTTCAGTGATTCTTCACTCCGAAATCGCGTCAAAGTGCACAGTTCGATACGACATAAACATCACAAGTTATGAAAGCAACATAACAATAATTCATCATCATATCCAATATCAAAGTAATATGCAAGTCGAATTTATCGACGCCTATCATGCAATATTAGCTAATAGGTAAGTTGCCCTAACCTCGAGTTGTTCCAGCCTCGCGGTATAGGTTCTCCTCACAAAGTTGCTCCGTAGTACCCAAAGTTCCTTCAACTGAACCTCGGAGAAAACAAAGCAGAAATCCATACAAAATCGATTAGCTCGATCACAACACAACTAATTAACGATAGACAAAGCATTTAAAGCTTCAGAGTACAACAATCGAACACGAGAGGACGAGTTATCGAAAAACGAAACCCCCCCCCCTAAACATGCTCACGACCCTAAGAGAAAAAGGGTTCCGGCGCTTTTTCTTCGATCTAAATTAATTCCTAGGTAGTTTTAGGGTAAAACTAGGATAAAGAAACTGTCGGAAAAATTTTAGAACGACCGGGTCAAAATACGACTACTCAATGGCATTTTGGTCCAAAATTAAAGCTCAAAAACTCAAATTTAAAATTTCGGAAAACAAATTTGATGGAGATGTCCACAACGACAATTGTAGCAACTAATCCTAAAGGCACTAAGTCGGATTGTGACTTTTTGACATTAAAGTTTCAATATGTGCGCAAAAAGGTTTTTATACAGTTTTTCAGATCCTCGACGACTCGATCGAAATCGGCGCACAACGGCGAGTGTTCTAGGTTGTTGGGCAAGTATAGATGATGGATCTAAAGAAAAATTGGGAAAATCAAACAGTTTTACGAAAAGCTCGAAACTTTGAGCTCAGAAATAGCTAAAGAAACGCGACAAAAAGAATGATCAGTGGTAAGAATCAAGCAAGTTACCTCGATGCCGTGAAATAGAGACAAACTACTCGAAGATCGGTCAAGAAACGACGAAATTCTTCTCTCCTCTTCTCCCTCCCAAACTCGCGGCCTCAAGTGTAGAAATGGGTAAGATTTTTGATTTTTTTACTATTTATAGGAGAGTGAAATCGCGGGAAAATGAAAATTTCGCGATTCCGATTTTTGCAGCACGTTCATCGGTGAATTCTAAGCGAGATTCTGGCGACAGAATTCCAGAACTCAAAACAGGCTTCTTGAATTTGGGAAAAACGATCCAAAGGCGGTATAAGTTAATTTTCCCCGAAAAACTACTTTTTGCTGTGAAGGTCAGACGACAAAACTTCGTTCTGAAGAAAGATTGGAAACGTCAAAAGAAATCTGGCATCGCGGATGGAAACTTTGTTAAAAGCTCCGAATAGAAAAAATCTTCATTCAGTGATTGAATTTAGGGTTTTTGAAGCAAAGAAATTAGCGTCGTCAGACTTCCGAGAAGTGAATCCTATCGTGCGTACAGTCCAGGGTTCCAAAATGAAACACTGGTCGAAGGAAAAATAAAGAGAACTTCTTATTTTTCCAAGGATTTAGAATTTAACTTAAACATTGCTTTAAGAGCGGAATTAGCCTATTCTGGACACTCTCGCCATAAGGCGGGTGTGCAGACGACTCGCACTAACTCCTAAAACGACTATGGTACTATCCTCAAGCAATTCCTGAACTTTCTTCTTCATTGAACATTCCCAAACTGTAAACTCCTGTCACGCTTACACTGATTCTACGCGTGAGTCGGAAATTAAACTTTAAATCCAGTTCTGCAAATCCGGGTCTTACAACAGCGAATTAGTTTGAGAGACCACCACCACTGAACTCATGGAAGCGAGGAGAAGCCGCCCATACCGCCAGATTCAATCGCCCCCGTGCCGGCTGACTTCTGCCACCGTCTTCTCCGGCGAGCTATCGCCGGAAAAGTTCCATAACATGGTAAAAACTACATATCCCGACTCTAATCATCGTTCTGAGTACAATGTCATATTTGTTTCATGAAATTCGAAGTATTTCACTAAGAAGAGGGAAGGTTAAGGAAATTCAAAAATCTCCTCTTTTCATGCGTTTTCTTCATGGTCTGAGAGTTATGGGTTGATCATTTCACCTCTTGGAACCCACTAGTCATGAAGGAAACCATTTTCAGAATTTTCATGAAACAAATAGGTAGAAATTCGAAAAAGAGGGATGAACTTCATGTTCATCAACCTCTTGGCCTCTTCCTCTTCATAAGGATGAAGAAGGAGCTTGAGCATGAGGCCCTGAGTTTCTAGTGGCCCTTTGATCATCATGAAAGATGATGAGTTATCCTCTGAATTGGTAGCTTGTGAAAGAAGCTTGATTACTATCCTTAATTAAGCTTAAAAATGACAAATCTTGGCTTAAAATATCTTAAATTGATTGTTGGAGTATAGCGGAAGGCTTGGACAGATTCGGGTGATGATCATTGTAAATTGAGACAAAATGATGACCTTGGGATTGACCTTAAAGCTGGACTTGAATACCACTGAGATTGGATTACCATAATCATGAGACTTGGACCACTAAAAGATTATTTAAGGCTTAAATAACAAATACTTGAATAATAACTATGAAAGATTTATGTTTGATTGTGATTTGAAATTATTGCAGATCAGGAAAATCAGTCTCTCGCATTTCTCTCAAGCATAGGTAAGGGGAGAATACAAGCTGCAAGACCATGGATGGTATATGAGTTTTTTCTGACAGAAGGATTGCTTTTGGATCATATTTGTTGCATTGTTTGGCTATTGGATTGTTGTTTGTTTGAATTGTGAATTTATATAGGTTGTGTACATGCATCTTTGTATCCCTGTTATTGTGTGCTACATTAGACAAGTGCAGGCTATAATCTGAAGATTCAGATTGGCAATGGAGGAGATATAATGAGAGGACCTTGAAGGCATTATTTTGTAGGAACCAAGGAATGGTTATTTAGTGATCAATAGAGCAATGAAGATCTTTTTGAAGAAGAGCTTTTTCATATAGGCAAATGAATTTAGAAGTAATTTAGGTGGAAATGGACTTAGATAATTGCATGAACTGTTTATGCATTTTACTGTAATTTTTGTTGTTTATCACTGAATAACAGGTATTCGAGGTTATGGTTCGAGTGAGGATTTCTGAATGCCTTCAAGAAGATTACTCAAAGTTGAGTAAGTAGGCCACGTGTGGTCCAGAGGAGCATGGGGGAGATGATTGATGAATATTGTATTATCTGCTTGCATTCATCATTGTTTTATGCAAGGGGGAATAAGGAGTAGTAACGTGCGGCAACTTTCACTGGACCCGGAAGTGCACCCGGAGTGGATGCTCGAGATACTTGAGGTGGCACTTCAGAGATGGGATGACCTGGGGATGAACCAGTGGTACGACTCAACACTAGTACGTTGATTTTGGGTACCCCTGTGTTCCGACTAGTGGAGTGGGAAGGCTATGAGAGGCTGTGTCATCCCGACTGTAAGCTAAAATGGTATTCATGACTCGGTAAAGAAAGTGGACCAGAGTTGGTGCCTATGTTCCCTAGTGACGTTCCGTAGTGAGATGGATTTGTGTCGCCAAGGGGCCCAACATACATATGAGATATTTATTGGATATCGTGGTGATATGCATTACATATCTGCATAGTTGTTTATAGTTGTGTTTGCAGGTCTTAACTGTTCGTTGATTGCTTGCTGTATGAATATGGTTGATTGATTGCTTGTGAATATGATTGATTACCTGACTTCTAACTGACTAACATATATTTATTTATGTATGAGTTGTTATGTATCTCACCCTTACACCCTTTTTTTTAGATGTTGACGCCTTTCCCGACCAGGATGGACCTTCCAGTACCGACTATCGTTGATGAGTTCGTGAGTCCTGATGGATGGAGTGTAACAGTGACAACTAGTAGGACTAAGTTGAGAGGAGATGGATCTGGAGTAGCTCTTACGAGATCCTGACCTACCTGCTACTTGATGATCCCTTTACCTTGGATGACTTCCTTTCCTAACCCTTGACCAGATTCGATGTTACCCCCTTCATGTATAAAATGAAGTGAAGATGTATCACTTGCTACTATGGGCGGTTTCCTGTAATATAGCCCAAATTTTATGATGTATGATATTAAATAAATAAGCGAGTGATGTAATATAAGTGAGTGTTTCTCAAACCATGACGTTATTCCCACTTACGCTACTATTTTCGCTATGTTTATTAATTTTAGCGTATTGAGAAAGAAAAGATAAGTCATGATGAGGTATATATGAGTGCTAGGAAAGAAAAAGAAAAAAGAAAGAAAAAAAAATGGTGCAAGAAAAGCGTTAGTGTAAAGAAGCGACGTGTATTAACGTGGGAAACCTCTAAGCAGTGTGCTTAGGGGTAACCCACAATCAAGGTTTGAAGGTTCTTTTCAGCAAGTCAGAGTGTGTTGTTATGAATGACAATAAGGAAGTGTTGATGAAAGGAGCATGATCAAAAGACAACTGCTATATGGGGACTTCTCAAATGGTTTCTCACCCTTCTCCGTGTTTGATTACAAAGGAGGATGAAGTCAAGATTTGGCACCAAAAGCTTGGTCATCTGAATCTCAAGAGCATGAAGAGAATCTGATAGAGATCGGACCAGACCATTCATAGACTCTTTTCCAAGGAATAGGATGACCAATTACAAGGTCCAAGCCTAAAGGAATGAATCAAGCTTTGCAAGGATTTTTCCTTCAAATTAAGAATGATGGTTTGGACCCAACATGAAGGCAGATTTGTCAAGAGCCCAATCTCCATGTTAAAGATGCATTCATGAGCTGAAATTATACAAATTAGAGACTAATAATTTTTGGACCTTCATAACTACAAAATAAGTCCAATATTTTTATTCTCTTTTGAATTTTCGTATTTAATTTAGGGGTGAATTTTCTGATGACATTTTGTATTCCCCCTAGTTGGTTTTTAATGTCTTTTATGAGCCTTTGACTCATCTTTAGGAATAGTGGGTTTTTACACAAGTTTCCAATGCTAGTGGAGCTATAAATCTCTAGTGGAGTCTATTAAATGTTAGTGGGAGCATTATTACTTATTGGAAAGAGTAGCATCCCACTTAGCCTATAAATAGGGACTCAATGTATGGAACAAAGCAGTTTTTGAATCTGAATGATATTGAGTTTTCTCATATTGTGAGAGCTTCCCATTTGTTCTTGGGTTAAGAACTAAACTTGATAACTTTGGTTCTACCGGCAGGTCGCAGTTAGGGTCAAGTTCCCCTTTTATCTTTGATAACTTTGGTTCTACCGGCAGGTCGCGGTTAGGGTCAAGTTCCCCTTTTATCTTTGATAACCTTGGTTCTACCGGCAGGTCGCGGTTAGGGTCAAGTTCCTATCTTTTGTCACCGGTTTTCAAGACGATCCTTTGTTTCCCAAATCATATCATTTGGTATATGATTTGGGAACACAAAGGATCGTCTTGAAAACCGGTGACAAAAGATAGGAACTTGACCCTAACCGCGACTTGCCGGTAGAACCAAAGTTATCAAAGATAAAAGGGGAACTTGACCCTAACCGCGACCTGCCGGTAGAACCAAAGTTATCAAGTTTAGTTCTTAACCCAAGAACAAATGGGAAGCTCTCACAATATGAGAAAACTCAATATCATTCAGATTCAAAAACTGCTTTGTTCCATACATTGAGTCCCTATTTATAGGCTAAGTGGGATGCTACTCTTTCCAATAAGTAATAATGCTCCCACTAACATTTAATAGACTCCACTAGAGATTTATAGCTCCACTAGCATTGGAAACTTGTGTAAAAACCCACTATTCCTAAAGATGAGTCAAAGGCTCATAAAAGACATTAAAAACCAACTAGGGGGAATACAAAATGTCATCAGAAAATTCACCCCTAAATTAAATATGAAAATTCAAAAGAGAATAAAAATATTGGACTTATTTTGTAGTTATGAAGGTCCAATAATTATTAGTCTCTAATTTGTATAATTTCAGCTCATGAATGCATCTTTAACATGGAGATTGGGCTCTTGACAAATCTGCCTTCATGTTGGGTCCAAACCATCATTCTTAATTTGAAGGAAAAATCCTTGCAAAGCTTGATTCATTCCTTTAGGCTTGGACCTTGTAATTGGACATCCTATTCCTTGGAAAAGAGTCTATGAATGGGCTGGTCCGATCTCTATCATTCCCTCCCTCTTCGAGATGATTCGTCCTCGAATCAAACTCATAACCTGGTCAAAGGAACAACAATAATTAGTTAAAAAAAAAAAAGTTGAAAAACTCTCTACTGCACAAAACTGAATTAAGCCTCCGGGATCGAAGACTAATCTTAAGCATGCTAGCCATTCAAGTAAGGAATCATATTCATCATATAAGAAACCACCATGATCAACATGCCAAACACCTTTCAAGAAGCCATATTGATCAAGATAGTACAACTTGTATTTGAGCATGAAATCACAATTGGAACCATTAGTCTCAAGTTCTCTACCCATGACACATTCAGCTTGTTTAGAATTATTCCAAGTAGAGTTACAATCAAAATCAGGTGAAGATTTATGCATGTTCAGAACATCCTTGTTATGCAAATCATCATGTGAAAATGAATTAGTCAACGTATGCACATTAACATGTAAATCAGAAGAATTCTTCATGTGTATCAAATTTTCATGTAAATCATTAGGAACAACCACAACACTTGAATCAAACAAAGTAACTACTCCCTGCTCGGTCTCTTGAGGATTGCTCAAAATTGTTGGCTTCACAACTAATGGTGCACTTGGGATTAGACCAATCTGTTTCCTAGTTCTTAATGGTGATGTAAAATCACATGGATCTTGATCCTGCAGAATATGTTCAACACCACTAGACAAAGAAAAGTTATTAGAATCATTGGAAATCAAGGTTATTTCTTGACAAGAAAACACTTGACCATCACTGCTATTTTTTTCACAATCCTTTTCTTTTTTTCTCAATTCCTCATTCTTTTCACTATCAACTTCTTTTTCTATCAATTCTTCTTTCTTTTCACTTCTCATTTCTTTTTCTCTCAACTCTTCTTTCTTTTCATTTCTCATTTCTTTTTCTCTCAACTCTTCTTTCTTTTCACTTTCTCTCTTTTCCAATTTCTCATTTCTATCCTTCCTTATTTCTCCCTCATGCTCTCTCCCTCTTTCCCCTTCATGCCTCCCAGAATATCTTCCATATGAAGACTCCTCTTCTTTATTGTTTCGCCTAGGAGGGATCCCAGACCTTGATGAATGTGTTAAATCATCCAATCTCCTATTCAAGGCATCAAATTGTTCTTGAAAAACTTTTGCCAAAAATTTGAGATCAAGTTCTTCTTTTCCTCCTCTACTCATGATTAAGTGCTGCAAGAAATAGTAAGTAATAAAATCCTCACTCACACAATCTCACGTGTTTACGCTCAAAACATTTTAATCACTCGTGTTTCGCTCAATATTTGGCTTTTTTTTTTCTAATGATCTCACAACTCTTGCCTTTTACCACTCAGCTTCACCTTATGAGCTCTTAAATTAAGAACTTTAGGATGGTTCTACACAACAAGGAACAGCTAGAGTATGAAGATGATAACTTCAGTGATTTAAGGAAAATGAGAGATTAGGAAGGACACACTAATTTTTTTTTTTAAGATAAATAGAAAACGAGAACAATGGCTGAGGTTTTTTTTTTTTTTTTTTGATTGCTGGAAAGAAACACACTTAAATTCTTCAGGTCACAACTATTTTTTTTTCCTTTTTTTTGTAATACTTCTTTTTTTTTTTTCTTTTTGTGCTTTTGGACCTGAACACTTCTTTTCTTTTCTTTTTTTTTTGCACTTTTTTTTTCCAGCAGAATGCAAATCACAAAAGACAAAAAGAATGAAGGAACACACGAAAACTTCAAAAAAAGATGATGAGAAGACAAGGGAAAGGATAATATGAGTAGGCTGTTTTTTTTTTTTATATAGAATGAGAACAACAAAAAAAACGAAAAATAAAAACAAAATGGAGAAAAGAAACCTGGTTTTCAAGAGCCTAAGCTCTGATACCAAATGAAATTTGGGAACACAAAGGATCGTCTTGAAAACCGGTGACAAAAGATAGGAACTTGACCCTAACCGCGACCTGCCGGTAGAACCAAAGTTATCAAAGATAAAAGGGGAACTTGACCCTAACCGCGACCTGCCGGTAGAACCAAAGTTATCAAAGATAAAAGGGGAACTTGACCCTAACCGCGACCTGGCGGTAGAACCAAAGTTATCAAGTTTAGTTCTTAACCCAAGAACAAATGGGAAGCTCTCACAATATGAGAAAACTCAATATCATTCAGATTCAAAAACTGCTTTGTTCCATACATTGAGTCCCTATTTATAGGCTAAGTGGGATGCTACTCTTTCCAATAAGTAATAATGCTCCCACTAACATTTAATAGACTCCACTAGAGATTTATAGCTCCACTAGCATTGGAAACTTGTGTAAAAACCCACTATTCCTAAAGATGAGTCAAAGGCTCATAAAAGACATTAAAAACCAACTAGGGGGAATACAAAATGTCATCAGAAAATTCACCCCTAAATTAAATACGAAAATTCAAAAGATAATAAAAATATTGGACTTATTTTGTAGTTATGAAGGTCCAATAATTATTAGTCTCTAATTTGTATAATTTCAGCTCATGAATGCATCTTTAACATGGAGATTGGGCTCTTGACAAATCTGCCTTCATGTTGGGTCCAAACCATCATTCTTAATTTGAAGGAAAAATCCTTGCAAAGCTTGATTCATTCCTTTAGGCTTGGACCTTGTAATTGGACATCCTATTCCTTGGAAAAGAGTCTATGAATGGGCTGGTCCGATCTCTATCAGAATCATATCTAAAGAAGCTATCAGAGGAATAGCTAAGCTGAAAATAGAGGAAGGGAGAGTGTATGGTCAGTGTAAGATAGAAAAACAAGTGAAGACGTCCCACCAGAAGCTTCAACATCTAGCAACCTCAAAAGTTCTTGAGCTACTTCACATGGTTCTTATGGGCCCTTTGCATGTGGAAAGCTTAGGAAGTAAAAGGTATGTCTTTGTTTGTGTTGATGATTATTCACGCTTTACTTGGTTGAACTTTATCAAGGAAAAGTCAGACACTTTTGAAGTATTTAGAGATCTATGTGTTCGTGTCCAAAGAGAAAAGGGCAGTGTTATTGTCAAGATTAGAAGCGATCATGGAAAAGGATTTGAGAACAGCAAATTTGCAGAGTTTTGTTCATCGGAAGGAATTGCACATCAATTCTTAGCTCCTATCACTCCTCAGCAGAATGGGAATGTTGAAAGGAAAAATAGAACTCTCCAAGAGTCAGCCAGAGTCATGCTACATGCCAAGGATTTGCCATATCATTTTTGGGCAGAAACAATGAACACTGCTTGTCACATCCACAACCGTGTCACCATTCGTACTGGGAGTACTTCAACTCAATATGAACTCTGGAAGTAAAATACTTTCATATCTTTGGGAGCAAATGCTACCTACATCTTGGCTGATTGTGAGCAAAGGAGAAAGCTGGATCCTAAAAATAAAGAAGATATATTTCTTGGTTATTCAGAAAACAGCAGAGCTTACAGAGTGTACAACACTCGCACCAAAGTTATGATGGAATCTATAAGACCCGGATAATTTATGCAATTAATTAACTAGTTATTATCAGCTTAAGAGCGATAGCTATTAAATTTAAGTTGATGTGTTACTTGTACCTGGTGTGTTTATATGAATTAGTATATTATTGATTTTATTATTATTTTCTTACCTAAAAGAAAAGAAAAGAAGAAGAAAAAGAAAACTTAAAGTTAAAAGATGACAATAATAGTAATATGAATGTCAAAATGAGAGTCACGTAAGTGACTAAGTTGAAAGAAAGAAAAATATAATTAATCTTATAAACATAAACTGATCATAATAATGTTTTGTTAAATACTTTGTTCTTTGATCATTATACTTGCTCAAAATGATCTTAAATTATATCAGAGTCCTTAATAGTTTTTAGGATAATAATTTATCTTCCTTATTTTTTTTTCTTAACTCTATGTGTTAAATCCTACACTATCAAAATTACACTTTAAGAGTCTTAATTAGTATATTTTGAATACTATATTTCCTTGCCATAATTTCCTTGGCCCTAGTCTGAAGATATCACGTCCCAACTCTTCATTATAAAGATGACAACACACACCCTACCATCACTCACCACATGATACCTCAACCACATGACACCTCAAACTCTAGTCCCCACTTAATTCAAAATGCTCACTTTCTCTCTTGAAAACCTTCGACAGATAGCTTAGATAGTAAAGGGAAAAAAATAATAATAGAATAATAATAATGAGAAAGATAGAAGAAAACTATATAGATATATATGTAATTTGATAATAATACTTTGTTAACATTTATTCTTTGATCACTTAAACTTGTTCAAAGTGGTCTTAATTTATATTCTGATATATCCTAGAGCTCCTCATAATTTTTAGTATAATAATATATCATCTTATATTTTTCTTTTAACTTTAAGAGTTAAATTCTACACTACCTAAACTAATGATACCCACTTAATTTAGTCTCATCCTTATCCCATGGTGGACTTGCAAATTCCATCCTCCGATCCTGACAATGAAGTCGTGGAACCCTTGTGGAAGACCCAAGTTTCAAACATTATACGTGTAAAAAAAATGGATGGCAATGAGCTGCCATCTTTCATTCCTATTGGACAGCTCATCAAAATAATTAAATTAGTAATATCATTTCTTCCATGGGATAGACATAAGAGATATCATCAGCCCTCTTTTTCTCTGATTGTATACATAGTTCACCATCTCTTCGTGTGAGTGTTGGACAATCTGCAAATATACAGAAACCTCTGGGTTTTAAAATATCGAACCACAGGAATTGTTAGTGAGAATTGTGGATTTAAGCCTAAAGTTTGCGAGTTTTGAAAGCAATAAAATTCTAAAATTGATTTTGGTTGTTGATGACAAAAGAGTTGCTAAAGAGTAATATTGAAAGTGTTAAAAATAACGATTGATGGAAATGCCTTGTATTATCGATCATCTAATCCACGCAAGTCTACCTATCCTATGCATGTGAAACCTTGATTCATTCCTTGTTGCTTTAGTCTATTGGACTGGGCGAGACCCTAGGGTCTCTCGCCCAGGAGCGTTGGCCTCAGGCGAGGAACACCCCTGAGACTTGGGCCTCCCTCCCCGAGGCCCAACTGGCCCATTAAGGTACATTAGAGGTGCAGAGCCCAACTCCACACCTATAAATAGGGGAGGGTTACCGATTGTAAGGGACTCTTGGCTCATTGGTGAAATAACAAGATTGAAATTCAGTTATTCTTTCTCTCTCTAGCGGTTAGAACCTCTCTCTCTAAGCATTCACATCACTTTCCTCATACTTTGGGTACTGTACCCCTATTGTATGTTCTTGGATAGAACATCTGGCGCCGTCTGTGGGGAACGGTAGATTTCGACTCCCGGACTACGTGGATTGTGATTCAGTTGAGTGAAGCTCGATTTTCTGTGCGATTTTCTAGAGTTTTCAGGATTTTCCGTTCGCGTTCTTCGGTTCACTAGCAAAGCTCAATGGAGGAGTATCGTCGGTCACATGGAGGAGATTTGGAGCGTGTAAGCAATCCACGGCGACACCGCACGAACATGAGGCAGCACAGGGGGAAGGCAGGGTCTTTGGCTTCCTTGTCAAGAGTTTCAGGAGGCACACAGCCTCCGCCTCATGCACTGAATGTTGGTGACGGTTGGCAATGGTTGATTTGCGATGTCATTAACCGCTTGGAGCGACAGGATGCAGAGATCCGAGCAGCAGATGCAACACCAGCACCTACTGATTCATACACGAAAAGCTACCGGGAATCCTTGCGACAGCGAAAGTTTCCTTTACTGAAAGGAAGGTTAATGTAAGACCCAAGATTTTAAGCTTAGGATCAGTGGAAGAGATTTCCATTTACGATTAGGGTTGATGTATTGTGAAGGGAAACCTGAACTAGAGTTTACCGAATGAAATAAATTTATGAAGGAGAAAGTTCAGGAAAAGTCAAAGGATTACATCATGATCGATAAAAGTTATAGCACGATCGTTATACACTTAAACCTAGGTCAGAAACCCTAGTATATAGCTAGTTTTCACTTTTAGGCACGACGGAAGTTAATTCCAAAAATCTTCAGAGAAATGTTAGAACTTCTCTTTTTCCATATATCAAAATCGTTTCGAGGCGAAACTCTAGGATCTACGAACGTCCGATTCCAATCATCGGAAGTTTGCCGAAACCGAATCCCTGGTATTTCAAAACCCTAGAATTTCTCGACAATGAAGACTTTACCTATTCAGAGCTTCAAATGAATATTCCACACGCGAACACCCATTTCTCTTGATGATTTCAATCTTTCTTCAGAAGGAAGTTTTCCATTCCGACATTCGATGCAAAAAGCAACTTATCGGGTAAAATAGTTTTATACCGATTATGCATTAGTCGCTAAAAATACAAGGAGGCTTCATTTTAGTTTTGGAATTCTTTCGCCAAAACCTATCTTAGAATTCATGGAGAATGACGCCGGAAAAATCAGAATCGCGAAACTTTCATTTTCCCGCGATTTGCCATCTTCTATATATAGCAAGCAAGTGAGAAGAAATCACAAAACTCCACCATTTTCTACCCACCAAGGCCGCGAGTTTGAGAGGAGAGGAGGAGGAGAAGATTTTCTTCATTTCTTGCTTGATCGTCGATCAATCAGTTGCTACTTCAAGGCTTCGAGGTATAGTCGCTAATCCTTACCTCCGATCGCTTTTTCCATAGCTTTTCTGTAGAGTTTTCTGAGTTGATAGTTTATGGGTTTTTGCAAAACTATCCTGAATCTTTCATTTCTGATTCTAAACCTCTTCCTTATGCGCCCAAGATCACTTCTGCCGGATTAGATTTTCCGTTATGTCGCCGGAATTCCGCCGGAATCAATTTGAGCCTAAAATACCCATTTTTGGAGTTTTTGGTGTAAAGCTTCAACCTTTAGGCTGAAAACTATCGCCTTAGCTTAGTGCTAGTAGGATTAGTTGTCATAAACGTCGTTGGTGACGTCCCTGCAAAATTTTATTTTTGGGATTTCAGTTTTGAAAATCCTAAGTTAAAAATCATGACCAAAATACCCTTGCGACAGTTTTTGATCCGATAATTTTTCCGAGTTCAGAATACCCTTAGTTACGGCTTATGAAAGCATAGGAACCAAGTTTGATCGAAGAAAAATCGAGCCCCACAATTACCAAAAGTGGCTGAGCCCTATAGGGGAGGAGGAGGAAAATTTCCTTTTCCGAAAACTTGTCTTTCGCGCTAGATTATCGTACCTTAGAGTATAGATTACTTCGAGTAACCTTAGTAAGTATCGATAACTTAGTTTTCGATAGATTCTGATAGTATTTCTGTGGTTTTGCTCTAAAGGTGATTTTGAGGAATTCCCAGAGGAGCAAGCCTTTGATTGTGAACGAGTGTTAGGAGATCGTCCTGGAGAATCTACAGGTGAGGGCTTCTCACTGAATCTCTAGTTAATGCTTAGGGTCGATGTTTCGACATTGTTTACTGTTTATGCACTGGAATTGTGTGTGATTGGAAAATGTTTTCTGAGGCTTCGGCTAACAATGTAGATGATGCATCTACTGAATGTTTTTGATGATTGAATGACATGCTAAGTGCTAATTGGGTAATTTAGGATGTGTGGTGCATGCCTTATATGCTAGGTGCTATGTGGTTATTGCTTAAGATATTGACATATGACATGTTGATTGATTATGATGAGTTAATTCTGCTTTTACACTATAATCTGAGTTTCTGAACGGTGAGAAAAGCGGGCAGGTCATGCCGATTTTATTTTGAGAGTTTTGAGAAAGCTTGAAAGGACGAATGAGATTCGGGCCTTGTTGTGGTGTTGTATGGATCGAGACATTCTCTGGAGTCATTTGGGGATTAGGAGATCCCGAGAACTTATAGGATTCGCGATAAGACTAAAAGGATAATTATTTTGTAAAGAAAACTCATAAGACATTAAACAACCTCTAAATCTTTAAGTAATGGTAATAATCTCGGAAGGAAGCTTTGGATGCAAATCATAGTTTTGGAAAACGAGAAGTGTCGTCGGATCCCAGCATTGAGAAAGTTGAGGGGCTTCGAGTATGTAGATGTTGTGGTGCTGTTGGAGCAGCGTTTGTTGTTGTGCTGTTGGAGCAGCTATTGTGGTTGTGCTGTTGGAGCAGCTATGTTGTTGGGTGTATCTTCGACTTTGCGGCGCGAATCCGTATGTCCAAACCCGACGGGTTGGGCCGATTCGGCAATAATTGTTGACACGCGCGAATCCGTATATTCAATCCGATGGATTGGATCGATTCGGCGGTAGTCACTCAGGCACGCGTGAGTCCGTATGTTCAATCCGATGGATTGGATCGATTCAGCGATTGCCATTTACCTCGCGTGAATCCGTATGTTCAATCCGAGGGATTGGATCGATTCAGCGACAACTTTTCGACACGCGCGGATCTGTATGTTCAATCCGATGGATTGGATCGATTCGGCGATAGTCATTGGACACGCGCAACATCTGTATGTTCGACTCCTTTGAGTGAATCGACTTGGCGTTGTCATTTGTTGCGTGTGCGAGTCCGTATGTCCATCCCGATGGGTTGGATCGACTCGACATGCCTAATTGTGGGAGTTGCGTGTGCGAGTCCGTATGTTCAACCCAAGGGGTTGGATCGACTTGACATGCCTAATTGTTGGGCTATCCTGGGGATAAGTCCGGGAAACCGGTAGTTTCCGAGTATGTGATACTCTTTGCTTGTTGAGCAGTTGTGACCATCGGATTGAGATGAGTCGGATGATCCGGAGATCATCATGAGTTACTATGTTGATGTGAAGAAGTGTCTTTTGTCGCAGAATCGACTTTACCTTAGGGTAAGCTTTTAGAGACATTAATTTAGCTAGAACACGTGGCGACGTGTCGAGTGAGGTCGGAGACGTTGTTTGGCTAATCACTGCATTGCATGCACTCATTAAGTGGTTTAAACACGGCGAGATACCGGACCACGGCGGATTCCAAAATTGGTTATAAGACCAGGATTTCCGCGTAAGAGCGCTGCTAGGTGACTCTTAGTAGCAGACCGAAATGGCAGGCCTTCGGGTTTTATGCTGATCTGACTACATGATGATGTTGGAGTAAGAGGCATCACGGGCCGAAATGGTCCCACCGTGGCTGGTGTTAGGGCTGATCCGATGATGTCCATCCGTTCCGGAATGCATATTGGTTGACTGGGTTAACCTGCATTGCATATCATGCAACATACATACTAATTTAGTTGTCGAGTGTGATTGTTATTTGTCAATCCTATTTGGAACATGCTATTTGTTATTGTTGTCATTTACGTTCGATATGGAACATGCAACCCTAGGAATGACATCTCTAGTTATAAGCCTAAGTGGCTATTTATTATTTGTACCTATTGGGTTTATTATCTACATAGTTCTTTAGAGTTGACCCTCGCGTCTTCTGTGTGTGTTTTGGCGGACAACGCCTTTTGTCAGATGAATATTGCGGATTGGTTCACCATGGTCCACCCTTCGGGGGGGATTAAGTATGAGATGATCGATCAGGACGACCCCGGGTCGTGGGTGGTTGACCCCGCGAGCCATCGAGCGACGTATTCGGGGCGCATCATGGAGGATCACGTGGATAGCGGAGGACTTCTGAGGTCAGGAGTGTTGAGGCGATGCTCTATCAACTTCAACTTGCCACCGGGCGTTCACTGTGGACCAGGACTTGGAGGACCACCACCACCACCACTGTCTTCAGACGAGGAGGATCCCTCAGAGGAGATTCCAGTGGGAGTGCCTTCGGCAGGGTCTAGTGCACCCACCGTTGCGATCATCGATGATCAGGGTTCGGGCCCTAAGCCCGTGAGTCCAGCATCGGAGCGCACTGCGGTTGCGAGGGGAGGACGGATAGGGTTAGTAGACTTGGTCGTTCTGGATTCTGATTCAGACGACGATCATGCTAGCACATAGTTTTGAGTGTTGGTATGAGCTCCTCGAGTTAGGATTAGTGTAGGAGTAGAGTCTTAGCTCTGAACATTATTTGTTTCATTCGGGACAGGGTGGTTTCCCACCTATAGCTTTTTGTGTGGTTTCTTTACGGGAATCACAGGGAGTTGGTTGGACTTAGGAGGTCTTGTTTCAGGCCATCTGGGCTGACTTATTCTCAGTTTTGAGGGATGGTGTTGCGGACACTTCACCTTTTTATTTGGTTTGTACAAATTGCCTACGGGCGTTACAGTTTTCTTTCCGTCACTGGAGGTTACTCGTGACGAGGTTGTTACTTACAGCGGGGGCTGTTTATATATTGTATATTAGTTTTATTACCTTTTAGCATTTGGGTTTTATTTAATTCACTCTTGTCTTAGTTATTATATCAAAAAAAAAATATTCACGTATTTCCGCATTAAGTTTACTTTTGGTTACTAAAGTGACGCCACCGAAATCGGGGTGTTACGGTTAAGAGCGGAATGGTGTGCTTATCACCGGACCTCTGGCCACGGCACCAAAGAATGCCACGCTTTGCAACGCGCGGTGGGAAAGCTGATAACGGCGGGGAAATTTGCAAAAGCATGGGGTAATGTGTCTTCAACACCCAGGGAAGTTGGCACGATCGCCGGAGGGTTCGGTAGAGGAGGAGTCACTAGTGCAGCACGAAAGCGCTACGCCAGGGCGGTGAATGCAGTCATGGAGGTTCCTTTAAGGTTCCCACACCCGGACATCACGTTTTCATCTGCTGATTTCCTTGGAATAAAGCCACATTTAGATGACCCGATCGTGATCTCTCTCCGTATTAATCAACTTAATGTGCAGCGAGTGCTCCTGGACCAAGGGAGTTCGGCGGACATCATTTACGGCGAAGCGTTTGATCGGCTTGGTTTGAGCGAGGAAGACCTCACTCCTTATGAGGGGACCTTGGTGGGGTTCGCGGGCGAGCAGGTGTGGGTAAGAGGTGTCCTTGACCTTGACACCACATGTGGCGAGCGAGAGAACGTTAGGACGCTGAAAGTGAAATACTTAATCCTAGGATCGGAGGGATCCTACAACATGATAATTGGAAGAAACAGATTAAACCGTCTATGTGCCGTAATTTCAACAGCCCACCTGGCGGTAAAATACCCGTTGTCAAACGCGCATATTGGACGAGTTGTTGTGGACCAAAAGATCACAAGGGAATGCTACTGTAACGCGGTGGATCGGTACGGGAAGAAGAATGCCTCGATAGGACACCGTTGCAACGAGGTGGGAGCACCAGAAGAAAACTTGGACCCGAGGGGCGAGGGCCGCGTTAATAGGCCCACGCCAATAGATGAAACGAAGGAGTTGAAGTTCGGCGAGAAGGTGCTCAAGAATGGGACCAGGCTGAGCGAGGACCAGGAGTAGAGGCTATCAAGGTTATTGGGCGAGAACCTGGATCTTTTCGCCTGGAGTCATAAGGACATGCCAGGAATAGACCCAAACTTCATCTGCCATAGGTGGGCATTAAACCCGGGAGTTAAGACAGTAACCCAAACTCGCCGGAGAATGGGCGATGAAAAGGAGAGAACAATCCAACAGGAGGTAAACAAGTTACTGGCAGCAGACTTTATTCGAGAAATCAAGTACCCCACCTGGTTGGCAAATGTGGTAATGGTAAAAAAGGCGAACGGGAAATGGCGAATGTGTGTGAACTATACAGACCTGAACAAGGCATGCCCAAAAGATTCCTACCCATTGCCAAGTATAGATAAGCTAGTAGACGGAGCCTCTAAGAATGAACTTCTGAGTATGCTGGACGCTTATTCCGGATATCACCAAATCAAGATGCATCCATCTGACGAGGACAAAACAGCTTTCATGACCGCAAGAGTAAATTACTGTTGTCAGACCATGCCCTTCGGATTGAAGAATGCGGGGGCGATGTACTAGCAGTTGATGGATAGAGTGTTCGAAGGCCAAGTGGGAAGGAATATGGAGGTATACGTTGACGATATGATCGTGAAATCAGTTTTGGGGTCGAACCACCATGAGGATTTGACAGAGGCTTTTGGTAGAATCCGAAAGCATAACATGAGGCTTAATCCGGAAAAGTGTTCTTTCGGTATACAGGGTGGGAAGTTCTTAGGCTTCATGATCACGTCAAGAGGAATTGAGATTAATCCAGATAAGTGTAAGGCAATCCAGGAGATGAAAAGCCCGACCAGCGTGAAGGAGGTGCAGCGACTGACTGGGCGAATCGCGGCCCTGTCCCGGTTTCTCCAACACTCGGGCGACAAGTCAGCTCGGTGATCCTTCAGGAGGTGAACGGAGAGCAAAAAATAATCTACTTTGTAAGCCATACACTTCAAGGGGCGGAGATCAGGTATCAGAAGATAGAGAAGGCGGCGCTCCCCGTCCTTGTCACTGCCAGGCGCCTAAGACCTTATTTTCAAAACTTTCAGGTAAAAATAAGAACTGATCTTCCTTTGAGACAGGTGTTGCAGAAGCCAGATTTGTCAGGAAGACTCGTCGCGTGGTCGGTGGAGTTATCGGAGTATGGTTTGCAGTATGACAAAAAGGGGAAGGTCGGTGCACAGACTTTGGTTGATTTTGTGGTGGAGTTAACACCGGAAGAAGGTGAGAAGGTGAGTACGCAATGGATATTGTTTGTTGATGGATCGTCGAACGAAAACGGAAGTGGGGTGGATTCACGCTACAGGGGCCAGGGGAGTTAGTGTTAGAGCAGTCCCTCAGATTCCAGTTCAAAGCCAGCAATAACCAGGCAGAATATGAGGCTCTGATCGCAGGTCTAAAGCTAGCGATCGAGGTGCAAATCGACAGTTTGCTGGTCAGAACGGACTCATTGTTAGTGGCAAACCAAGTCAATGGGGAGTTCCAGGTAAAAGAGCCAGCCTTGATAAAGTAGCTCATGGGTCGTTTGTAAGAGGTTGTGGTTGAATTCGTGCCAAGAGCACAAAATCAAAGGGCAACCGCCCTAGCGAAATTGGCCAGCACCCGAAAACCTGGAAACAACCGAAGTGTGATTCAAGAGAATCTCGCCAATCCCAGCATAGAAGGGGAGTTAGTGGCCTCGGTTGATCGCCAGGAAACTTGGATGGACCCCATCATCGATATCCTGGCGGGGGAACCAAGCAATGTAGTGAAGTACTCAAAGGCACAAAGGAGGGAGGCGAGGCACTACACGTTACTTGATGGGATATTCTTTCGACGGGGATTTAGCTCGCCCCTCCTGAGGTGTCTTCTGCCGAGTAAATACGAGGCTGTTATGGCGGAGGTTCACGAGGGGGTTTGCGCTAGCCACATCGGAGGAAGGTCACTGGCGAGCAAAGTCCTCATGGCGGGTTTTTATTGGCCTACGATAAGGAAGGACTATGCGGAGTTCGTAAGGAAATGCGAAAAGTGTCAAGTATTCGCAGACTTGCCCAGAGCCCCACCGGAGCAATTGGCCACAATCAGTTCCCCATGGCCCTTCCCTATGTGGGGAGTTGACCTCGTCGGACCTTTCCCCGCCGCCAGGTCAAAAATGAAGTTCATCCTTATGGCGTTGGATTACTTCACCAAAAGGGTGGAGGCTGAGCCCCTTGCCAGCATTACGGCGGCCAAGATTATAAGTTTTTACTGGAAAAGAATCGTGTGCCGGTTCGCAGTACCGAGGGAAATCGTCTCGGATAATGGGACGCAGTTTGCGAGTAATCAAACCAGGGAGTTCTGCGAAGAGATGGGCATTCAGAGGAGGTTTTCTTCGGTGGAACATCCACAAACTAACGGGCAGGCGGAGTCGGCGAACAAGGTCATGCTGCGGGGTTTAAAGCGCCGACTCTCGAAGGCAAAGGGGGCCTGGTTGGACGAGCTCCCCATTGTAATTTGGTCGTATAACACAACACAACACTCAACTACGGGGGAAACTCCGTTCAGGATGACTTATGGGGCGGACGCCATGCTACCCGTAGAAATAGACAATAGTTCATGGCGAACAGCGCCGAGGTTCGAGGGCGAGAATTCTTCAAACATGGCGGTAGAGCTAGATTTGTTGTCAGAAACACACGACGAGGCCCGGCTCAGAGAGGCCGCGATGAAGCAGCGAGCTGCGACCAAGTATGACACGAAGGTGCGACCAAGAGAGATGCAGAAGGGGGACTTAGTGCTTAGGAAACGAACAGGGATCACCGGAAACAAGCTAAGCCCAATTGGACGGGAAGCGGGTACCGCGATCTTGGAACACAACAAGCCTAAAATACTACTACAGCTGATGGATTTATAGAAAGCTGAATTCGGTGCAAGGGCCGGAAGCGCGGACTTTTTTACCTTGCTGGTGTAAATTTAAAATTTATTTACCAATCTGGTGCAACTTTTAAAATATTTACACAACTAGTGTAAATCGCCACTAGCATCGGCGATATATATATATATATATATTTTTTCATGTTTTAAAGAAATCGCCAACAGTCATGGCGATATATATATTTTTCTAGTATCTCCATCGTCATTGGCGTTAACCAAATATTATATATTTAAAACTTTTGAGTATCGCCACTATCATTGGCGATTTTGAACTTTTGAGTATCGCCATTCCTAATGGCGATGTCCAAATATTATATATTTAAATTCGTTGCCATCTGCTACTTATTCGAACTAGTTTAATTTTTTTTCCTTGTTGTTGCTTTCAGTGACGGAAATTTCCGTCACTAACTACTAAAGTTCAAAATCGCCAATGATAGTGGTGATACTCAAAAGTTTTAAAAATACAATATTTGGTTAACGCCAATGACGATGGTGATACTAGAAAAATATATATATCGCCATGACTGTTGGCGATTTCCTTAAAACATGAAAAAAAAAATATATATATCGCCGATGTTAGTGGCGATTTACACTAGTTGTGTAAATATTTTAAAAGTTGCACTAGATTGGTAAATAAATTTTAAATTTACACCAGCAAGGTAAAAAAGTCGGAAGCGCGCCTCATGTAGGCCGAAGAGCTGAAAATAAAAACGAAGAAACATACTTTTGTACTCCGTTCAAGGAATTGTTGGCCAAAAGCGCCTAAATGGTAAAAACAAAGACACGTTCTTGTTCTCCATCTCGGGAGTTTGTTGACTATCACGTCTGATTGAAAATACAAAAATTGTATCCAGCGATTTCAATCACACTGAATTGCGGCGAGAGCTCGGTGGGAAAAATTCCCTGAAGGTGGCAATCCCAACACGACCTTGATGTCTGGGGATTGCTCCGCAGAAGCCGACGCAACTCGGCGTCACCCCCATGGAGTTGAGGTTGATGGAAGGATGGAGGTGCTTGACCTGAGCTTTGGCGATCAGGAAACCGCGGATACGCTCGTTAGCCACCGCGTAAGCAGCTTCACTCCTCATCTTCTCCTCCAAGGCGAAGGCCTGAGCATCTTTCTCCGCCAAGAGCTTGCATTTGGACTCCAGATCCAACTGGGCATCGGAGAGTGTCTGGCCCTTATGTGCCAATCTCTTGCGCAAATCAGCAATCTCCTTGTTCTTAGCAGAAAGATCTTTCTCCTGGGAAACAACGGTGGCTTCCTTGGCGCTAAGGTCCTTGCGGAGTCCTTCAATCTGGGCAGCTTGAGCAAGTTTCGCCTCTGCAAGTGCTTTCTGCATCTTCTTGGTCTTTTCGACCTCACAAGCCAGCTGGTTGGACAGTTTGGAACAGGTCTCGTTGGCCTGAAGGTTGGTAGCGTGTAGTTTCTCCACCTCCTGGCGAAGCTCCGCAATCCCAGTGGGGGTGTCGGGCCCGCCAGGCCACCTAGACGAACAGACAGCCGGCGCGGAGAAGGTTTGACACGGTCTCTTGAGCGACGTCTTGCGGGTTCTGGCTGGGAATTTCCCTCAGTTTCTCAAGGTAGGGGTGAGAAAACAAGAAGGAGAAGGGGTCGGAGGCAGAACCGCTGGAGGGATACTTTGGGCGGCTCGAAGAGGGATCTCCTTTTCCGTCGCCAGCCTTTGGAGAGTTAGGGGTAGATGAATCATGAGTCACCTGGACGGGGGAAGGAGGGCGAACAAAAGATGGCGAAGGCTGGGCCTTCGTCGGAGCCAGTGGGCGAGGAAAGTCCTCGGCCGAAGAAGTGTTCGCCTCGCCGCGCTGATCAGGTAGGGAGGAGTCATGCTCACCAGTAGAAGCAGAGAGAGCGGGAACAACTTCCCCTTCGCCCGCAGTATTCAAGGGAGAAACCTGAGAGTCTGACTCGCTTAATTTCTTCTTTTTGGAAGAGCCTTTGTCCGCCGGCGAGTTTTGCCTCTTCTCTCCAGCACGGGCAGGAGAGGGGGCCTTGGCGTTCCCGGAGAGGAAAGCCTCCAACAGTTCAGCAGTAGAGAACTTCATTTTCCCTAAAACAAAAAGACAAAGAAAAGCCATTAGAGATACAAAGCTCGACTACAACGAGAGAGGGGGGACGATGAAAGGAGGAAGAAGAAAACCTAGTCGAGGGAACAACTTGGATCCTGGGGGAGCGCCAAGCAATTCGGCACAACTAAAAAGAGGGAGCTGGGATAAGACCTCAAGAGCGAAACTTTCTCTTGAAGAAAAAGACATTTTGGGGGAATCAGATAAGGGCTTGGGGCGCAGTGTCCAGTAAAACGGAAAAAGGGCTTTTCCTCCTCTCTGCGTGAACAACGAGGGATAAGCAGGGTGGACGACAACCCGGAAGTACCGGCGGGCCAAATAAGATTCAGAGCCAACCTGATAAGGGGCAAACCGTTCTCGGCCCGGCCGGGGCACCAGAATGACCCAGCCGTGGGTCCCCCGGGATTGAGAGTCCACCTCAAAGAAGAAAGAAAAAAGGGCAGAGGAAGGCGCCACTTCAACACTATGGCAGAGAATCTCAAAGCACCGCAGATAGGCCCAGGAGCAAGGATGAAGTTGGCAAGGAGAAACGTTGACATCGCACAGTATTTGGGTAAGAAAGGGTGAGAAGGGAAGTTTAATGCCCAGGTCAAGAAACATGAATTCGTACACAAAGAAGAAATGAGAATATTTGGGGTCATTAAGCTCACGGTGTTGCCAAGGGCGGTCTAGTTCCCGGCATCCGGTGGTGCGAAGAAGGTCCTCTAATGACGAGGAGTAGCAAAGCCCTCTAGCCCTACAGGCAAGATCTGAAATAGATCCGCTGGTTGACAGTTCTGATGGTTGATCAAGGACCTCTTGATCAGGAGCTTCTGAGATGGGGAAGGGGAGAGTGGCGAAGGTCGCCAAGCGATGAGCTTTGATCTCCCCAGTGGAGGAAAGGGACCCTACTGAGGACATCATAAAAGTAGAAGAAAAAGGGAAAGATGAAAACTAACCAGGAAAAGGCAGCGAGGAGAGGAGCGGGGAGATCCGCGACGAAGAGTTCGCAGGGTCAGCAAAAGAAACTGGAATGAGAATCGGAAGTGAGTATGGAGGCAGTTGACAGAAAACATTGAATTACGAGGAGGAGGAGAATTTAAAGGATGGGGGTGATAACGATTGGGGAATCGTGCCCCATCATGGCAAAGGTAGGATGATTGCTCAAGAGAATGTGACGTGGATTTCGGAAAACGGGGGCAACGCATTAAAAGAAAAATTACAACGGTTGAAGCTGATTAGTTTAAATTCAAATTGTCAGGCTCTACCATGATTTGAAGGGACGCTTCAAAGATAGCAGTTGGGATTCAGTGGATTCGCTGACCCTAGCACCATTTCAGGGCGCGACGCGTGGCGTAGGCTCGACACATGTCAATCGCAAGTCAGAACACGTGCATAACTATGGTGAGGCGAGCGAATCAAATGCCATCGCCACAAGCTCACTTGTGGACTCAGACCGCCCGGAGAAGAGGAGCACAGCAAAAGTTTGAGATGTAGATTTTAAAAGCTTTACTCGCCGAGCCATGTTGGCCATTGATCTTCGTTTTTAGACTTTAGGTTTTAGCGTTGATTAGTTTCTTATGGCCTTCGCCCTAGTTTTCTTGCTTAAAGACACACTTAGCTCTCATGCTTCGAGCTCAGAGTCTTGTGGACTTGTGGACTGGGCGAGACCCGAGGGTCCCTCGCCCAGGAGTGTTGGCCTCAGGCGAGGAACGCCCCTGAGACTTCGGCCTCCCTCCCCGAGGCCCAACTGGCCCATTAAGGTACATTAGACGTGCCAAGCCCAACTCCACACCTATAAATAGGGGACGATTACCGATTGTAAGGGACTCTTGGCTCATTGGTGAAATAACAAGATTGAAATTCAGTTATTCTTTCTATCTCTAGCGGTTAGAACCTCTCTCTCTAAGCATTCACATCACTTTCCTCATACTTTGGGTACTATACCCCTATTGTATGTTCTTGGATAGAACACCTATGTCCTCACTTATTGATTCCTCACATAAGCAATTCTCTCAAACTAAAAGTTAAGCTCAATTCCTTGTGTACTTAATCATTCATTTGGGGTTTATAGCATACAAATTCAGGCCAACAAAACCCAACCCTTTCTCTATTCCTAGTAGCAAGCATTGAAGGATCTATTTCAATTCATGTCCCTAAATCATAACAAACTTCTATTTTGATAATAATCTAGTCTATAGCAAGCGTGCACTCAAGCTAATCATGCATAATGGAATTGCAATACAAGGTTAAATCAAGAACTCATGCATATAGATAGAATTTAGAAAACTAGAGTTTCATAGAATCTCTTAAACCCAAAGCAAAAAAGAAAACTAGCCACTCATGGCTAGTGAATCCATACAAAGAAATGTAAAGAACCTGAGAAAAATAACAAGATGGAAGCCTCTCACAAGCCCCGAGGTTCTCCTCAGCTTCTAAACTTGATCCAAAATGTGTAAAATGACTAAGTGTTTTAAAGAAAATGACCAAAGCCTTATTTATAGGCAAAAAACACGAGTCTGTGCGCTCAGGCGCCAATCAAGCATGCATGAACGCCAATTCAAAGTGAAAAAGTGGCTTCTGGAAGGCAATTGGCGCCTAGGCGCCAATTAAGCATGCCTGGGCGCCAATTCCAAATCTCTGGAACAGATCAATTGGCGCCAAGGCGCCAATGGAGCACGCCTAGGCGCTTTATGCACGCCGGAAAACCTTTAAAACTTCCTCTTTACTCGTCTTCAAGCCTCCCTTCAATTCTCCAAGCCTCTTGACCTTCCTCCTTCATCAGTTTCAGACCTGGTACTTAGGAAAAAAGCAAGGAAAATATCCAGTAACTTCAAGAGTTTATCAGCATAAAGAACCCTAAGTTAAAATAGAAAAGATATGCAAGTCCTAAACTTACTTAAAATGCAAGAAAGGTCCCTATAAAACTACAAAATTACCAAAACAAGTAAAAAGACAAATAGAGGTAAAAATGCATGAGAGTGCATGAAACACTACATGAGACTCAACAAAAAGACTCAAAACTAACAAACAAATGACCCTAAAAACACTACTAAAATAGGGTCATCAGTGAGTAACTAAGGAGAACAAGTTCATTTGAGAGATAAATACTACAACCCTATGTTCTTATTGGCCAGATGAAAAGAAAACACACTACCACTTGTCTTCAAATTTCTCTCATTGTGTCGTTAGGAGAACACATCTAACCTTCTTCCTCTTATGATCCCAAGGCTACAAACATCTATTTCTATATAAACAACAACCAGTGTGAAGCCGCAATACTCCATGAGCTAGTCACATGTACCATCATGAATAGAATGGTGTAACAGTGAGCATCGCCACCATTATTTCCTTGGGTACAAAGTGTAAGATTTTGTGTTAGAGTTAAATAACTGAAGAAAAGCGAGCCGATATGAGGAGCGATGACGTGATTGGATCGAAGTCGCAACTTAGAAAGGACGTGGTTAATGTAAGGGAAACTCTCCTAGTTATCAGCTATTATGAATAGGTGTCGAAAAATCGGCAATTGTTAAATGATTTTGATCTGTGAGGCTTATGCCGCTGTTTACTGCTGAGGCTTCAGCCGTTGACTGTGATTTCTGTCTTATTACTCTAGTGGATAAACATGTTCTATTCCTTTGAATTGTGTAAGTGCATAAACGTTGTTTTATGCCAAAATCTTATGATTATATCGATTACGAATGCGGAGTATTATAAGAGTTAGCAAGTAGGATCCAATGGAAGATCTGACCTACTGCTGACGTGGAGGATCGAGGCTTTCTCCGAAAAGATGACTTGGGGATAGTGGGGATATTTTGACTTGTTAGATTTTGAAACAAATGAATGCATAAGACTTGATTTTGAGAAGAAATTTCATAATGAATTAACTCAAGATATAACACTTTGAATGATAAAGATAACCCATTCTGAGGAAAACTTAGGATATAAAATGAGTTCAAAAACGGAAAGGGCCGACGATCCGAGGTTTCATGAAAGATAAGTATTCAAGTTGCGGACATCAAGAGGATAAGTCGTTATGACTAGAGCATCCACTAAGTACAGCGACACTTCCTTGCTTGTGAAGCAATTGGTCCATGGACCGACATTTACCTTAGGGAAAAATGATAGAGACGATAAACCATAGCTAGACACGTATTCGGGTGAGGACGAATCGTGGTTTGCTAGCTCTTGCCTGCGTGCATAACTTGATTAAGAGGCTTTTCCTTAATCATATTATTTATTTCTTGATTAAGTGGTAGGACCTTAATCATACTATTTGCTATTGGATTAAAGAGGATGGACCTTAATCCTATTATTTGCTTTTGGATTAATGTGGCTGGACCTTAATCCTATTCTTTGCTATTTGATTAAGTGGATGGACCTTGATCATATTATTTGTTATTTGATTAGGAGGATGAACCTTAATCATATTATTTGTTATTGATTAAGAGGGTGGACGTTAATCATATTATTTGTTATTGATTAAGAGGTTAGATGTTAATCATGCTATTTGTTACTGGATTAAGAGCATAAACCTTAAATCCCTTTGTTGCTATCGATTAAGGGGCTAGTCCTTGATCCTATTATCCATCTGTTTGAGTAAAGAATATAGACTCTCATCACATTAGACGATTTACTCTTATGTCGTGCAATTACATTAGTGACACTTGGTGTTACCCTGACGAGGGGGTGGGGATACACTTACGCGCGGGCGACGAGCGATGGACTGATGACTTGACGTTTAGATACCAGAGATGGACATACTTCGTCTTTAATAATTATTTATACGCTACTTATAGCTATGTTGAATCTCGTTAGGACTTATATTACATTATTCTAGGAAGTTGACCCTTTCTTGCCTTGTTTGTTTTGTTTGTGCTTGGGCGGTTGGCAAACTGCCAGGCTATAACAGATAGTGTTGCGAATAGCTGTTGTCGCCGAGAGAAGGTGGTGGGATTGATTGACGAGAAGACTTCCTTGGAGGATTATTGTACAATTTACTTGGATATTGGGTAGGTTTCGATGCATTGCTCTTATGCAATTCTCTAGTGCGGGGAGAGTAGGAAGTATAGACTGCGCGATTGATGGTTTTGCTCTTGGATCAGGGAGACCAGGAGATGCGAGATGATGTGATGCGAGCGCGAGATGAGGCCTTGGGACCAAGTGGATTATGAGTCGGGTATTGGGTGTGATGATTGAGTCTGTTCTTGGGGATGAACCGAGATTATTTATAGGGTTCGAACCTAACCTTGAGACCTTCTTGTTGTGTTGGCTCAAGGACGGTCAAACACTAGTTTAATAATTATGTTTTAATTTGAAAGAACCATTGTACACTTCCGAAGCTTTTATTAATAAAATTATCAAGTCTATTCACTAATGTTACTACTTCTTTATCGCTAAGCTATGTTCCAAAAAGATTTGTATTTCGGCTAAAATTCACCCACGTTCTTGAAAAGGTTACTAAAGTGACCCTCGAGAAATCGGCGCGTTACAGAATCTGTAAATGTGGTTGTAGATGATGATATTCAGGAAAGAAAGGACTGCATTGATGATGGAGATGTGATTCCAGAGAAAAGTTTGGATGTCCCGCAAGATGTCTAGGGCATGCACTTACGCAGTAAGTCAGAAAATGTTAGTGATGAACCTACTACAGTCTCAAAAGGACCATCAGTCAAGGTTCAGAAGATGCACCCTATGGAAAACATCATAGGAAATCTGAATGAAGGTGTTACCACAAGTTCCAGAGACATAGTCTCAAATGCTTGCTTTAGTTCTAAGATAGAACCAAAGAATTTCAAAGAAGCTCTTATTGATGAGTACTAGATTCAAGTCGTACAAGAAGAGTTAGGGCAAAATAAAAGAAATGAAGTCTGGGAACTTGTGTCCAGACCTGCTGATGTGAATGTCATAGAAACTAAGTGGATCTTCAAAAACAAATCTAATGAGAGTGGAATTGTAACAAGAAACCTTTGCTCAAATAGAGAGAGTGGATTTTGATGAAACCTTTGCTCCTGTAGCTCGTCTTGAGTTAATCAGATTATTACTTGGAGTAGCATGCTTGCTCAAGTTCAAATTGTATCAAATGGATGTGAAAATTGCATTTCTGAATCGTTATTAAAATGAAGAGGTTTATGTAGAGCAACCAAAAGGTTTTGTGGATCCTAGTTATCCTGATCATGTCAACAAGTTAAAGGAAGCACTTTATGGATTGAAACAAGCTCCTAGAGCATGGTATGAGAGGCTGACACAATTCTTAGTCGACAATGGCTATAGCAAAGGAGGAATTGATAAGACTCTTTTTGTTAGGAAAAGGGGAAAAGATCTAATGATAGCTCAGATTTATGTGGATGACATTGTATTCGGTGGAATGTCGAGCCAGATGGTGGAACTTTTTGTAGAACAAATGAAATCTGAGTTCGAAATGAGTTTAGTTGGTGAACTGACTTATTTTCTTAGGTTTCAAGTCAAGCAAATGGAGAACACTATTTTTAGGAAAATGCTGTGGGGCACGACATTGGTTCTCGTGCACCACACACGAAGCATTTTCTGGCGGTTTAAAACCGCCAGAACTTGTACCTGTTCTTTTTTTTTGGCTGTTGTAATTTTGTGGCGGTTTAAAACCGCCACTAAATAAGTCTCGTGCCCCTCTCGTGCCACATCTGTCGTACCACGTAGCATTACTCCTATTTTTATATCACAAAGCAAATATGCTAGAAGCATTGTCAAGAAGTTTTGATTGGAAAATGAAAGTCATAAAAGGACTCCAGCTGCTACTCATATCAAGTTAACAAAATATGGGAAAAGAGTCAATGTTGATCAAAGTCTTTACATGAGTATGATTGGAAGCCTTTTATATCTCACAGCAAGCTGGCCAAATATCACATTTGTTGTTGGTGTGTAAGCTAGGTATCAAGCTAAGCCAAATGCTAGTCATCTTGTTCAAGTCAAGAAGATTTTCAAGTACATAAATGGAACCAGTGACTAAGGCATTCTCTTTTCACATGATCAAAATTCAATGTTGGTAGGCTATTGTGATGCTGATTGGGCTGGCAGTGCTGATGATAGGAAGAGTACATCTGAGGGTTGTTGCTTCCTATGAAGCAATTTAATTTCATGGTTTAGTAAGAAACAAAACAGTGTGTCTCTATCCACTGCAAAGGGCTGAATACATAGCTGCAGGAAGTAGTTGTACACAATTAATTTGGATGAAGCAAATGTTGAAAGAGTACAATGTCCCACAGGATGTCCTGACAATATACTGTGACAATCTGAGTGCAATTAATATTTCTAACAATCTGGTTCAGCATAGTAGGACAAAACACATTGATATTAGACATCATTTCATCCGAGAACTTTCATGAACTAAGCGATTAAGAAACGGTTACGAACTAACATGAACTAAGGGAACATGCATCACTCTTATTTCTAAAACTACATAATTAAGCAAACTCTAGATCAGAAACAGAGATGAAGAGAACTAATTTAGAGCGAATTCTACATTAAGAACTGTAACTTAAAAGTACGATATACTTTGCAAAATAATTCGATCCAAGGAAGTTAGTCTTCCATGGATGGGGCGGAAACAACAAAAATATTAGAGAAGATAGGGAGTAAAAGCATAAACCCTAGCAGAACCCTAATAATTTACTGAAAATGAAAATTATTTTGAATAGCAAAAGTAATAGGAAAAATGTACTTGTTGTCTCAGAACATAGCCTTAAATAGACTGAGATCAAATCCTAATAAAACTCAAATGAAATCCTAAAGATCGAATCCTAAAATAACAAACTTAAATAAGATAAAATCCTACAGATAAATTATTTAGAAATTAAATCCTAATAAAACTAAAATAAAATATTCACTTCAGCACAAATTCAATTTTCATTTCGCAATCCCCTAAATGTCCTTGCTGCCAAATTTAACTTGAAAATAATAATAAACTTAATTAGACCACATAATAAAAACTCATTCCAAACAAAGTCAACTAAGCACAAAGAACCATAAACATTGGCAAATTAAGGTCATGCAAAGTGGGTAAAATATTGCTCATCACTTAGGTTACAAAATGAGAAGAAGATTCAGTGTTCAACATGAGTTTGACCCATACGATGCACGGGGATTTACATTTTTGTTGTTTGTATGAAATTTCCTAAATTTGTGTTATTTTATTATATTTATTAAAGTCTAATTTATTCATTAAGAGGAAAAAAAAATTAGATATAAAAATATATAAATTTGTAAATGTTTTTGTGATGAATGTTTGTAACTATATTTATTATTGTTTTTGTTTTGCATAAGCTCAATAATTTTATTTATTTGTGGTTTTATAATTTTTTATCTACATGTTTTATTATTTAATTTATTTTTTATATAACAATTTAATGGTCAATTCTAGAGAGTTGAAGAACATATATGGCCTAATAATAGAAATGATTAAATACTCACTTGATTTTTTGCATCTATCATACGTGTATCATTACACATTCCAATTAATTGATCAATATTTCTTAGAAGATGATTAAGCAAACCTGAAGAGTTTATTGTATTAAAAAACTCAGGTGTGTGAACATCATTCAATTTATCATAATTTGTATCTTAGGTAAATTTACTATCCGCATTCAATGAAATTACTCTTTTCCCGGCAATAACAATGCCATGATATATATTCTTTCAAATTATCAACAATCTCAATAGTACAGGTTAAAATAGCACGATGCTGAAAAACTTGTGAATTGGTGAAATTTTGAAAAAAAAGGTGGATAAGTAGATTGGACTATAAAAGCTACCGGATATATACAATTTTGAATTAAATTTTATTTTTTGATGCAATTAAAATTCATTTTAAATTCATCTCCTAACACACAAGATATATATGTGAAGGATAAAGATGATAAATGTCATATAAATTCAAAGTGAAATAATAATACATTATCCTCCTCAAAATTGTAGTTGTTTTAAACACCGGCGGTTTATATAGAACTAATTATAATTTATTAGTTTCTACCATAAAATTTAATGTCTTGAATAGATTTATTGTTTTTAAGGCTTGTAGTCCTTTTTGTTGTTGTTTTACATTTTCTGATGTACCAAAAAAAGAAAAGAATAGTCTAATGTATACATCACATGTTATCCTTAAAAAAAACCCATTTATTGTTTTCAACCGTTTATAAACCAAATTATTTACTTCTTATAAAAAAATCAACTAAGGGATTGTGAATTACAATATTGGCAAGAAATTCATTTTTCTTAATTAAAGCTATGAATAAAATTAATTTTGGTGAAGTAAACAAAAATTCATACCAAACTGAATTAACCTTCAATCATGGATCTTCAATGAATTCACCACATTTTCTCAAATTTTATATTGCATTCCTATTCTTAACCGACAACTAAAGAGTGACATTATAATTTCATAATAAATAACCATTGAAGAGTTTTAAAATAATTCCATTAAATTTTTCAATTACTTAAAAAAGATAAATATGCATTTCAATATTAAACGTCAGTTTCAATATATTACCATATTCCCTAAAACGGTTTCCATAGCATCAACCCTCTCATTTATTATCCTTTGATTTAAAAATAGCTATTAGAAGTGCAAAGGACAACCCAAAGTGAAAAGAGTTCATTCTGGACAAAAAACCATGTCTAGTATCAATGCCATCTTAATGGAAAACATATATTCTTAAGAATCCATTACCAAAATGACGAAAACCGATAAAATATAATAAAATTAAAAATAAAGAATCAATGTATGAAAGATCCAAACACTAACTCACAAGGCCTTCAGTGTACCCCGGACGACATGAGCATTTCCCTAGACCAAAAGCCAATTCCTTCTACCAAATTCAGCAATTTGGCGTCTTCTTAAACATGATTTTAGGACGAATTACTTGCTTTATATATCTAGTCCCTTCATGGATATATTAATTACAAGCTTCAACGATCAATATTTAAGCTAAGCTAATTGAGCTTCCCCTGATCACCCTTTTACCAATTAAAAATATAAATTGAGAAATCAATGATTTGTAGAACCATTAACATGAGAGGAGATGACCGTAAACATAATATAAATCCATTCTAAGATGCAATCATAAATTTTTATCTAATTGAAATAAACTATACATCTAATGTAGCTTGGATACCCAATAAGATAAGCTAGCAACCCCTTTGAAAGTTAAAGTCATTGAAAGAGAATGAAGAATTCCTTGGTATACACCTCTAGTTCCTTCATAGGTATATCCATCGCAAACTTCTTCTCATGAAAAAAGCAATAACCAATCTACACATATTTTGAGAGACCTAGAACTATCACCCGGAATCTCTTCTTCCTAATAGGCAAACCTATCCTCTCTCTGTAACTTTCCAACGATTCTATCATTCCTATCCTTTCTAACTTGAAAGTAAGATTGTGATTCTATCTCTTAAAAAATGCATGTAACTAATAGAAAATCTTTGTTTAATATGTTTAGATCCATACCAAATTTGACTAACATAGAATAAACAACAAAATACAAAGTAAAAAATAAAACAAAATGCAGTGGTTGTGAAAGGTGAATTTTGACACAATATATTCATGTATCAACCTATTAAAAAGCATCAATCAGAGAACTATAGCCGTATAATTAAATAACATACTTATCTCTCTCTAACAATCGCACAAATGAAACTGCTTCCTCCAACTTCCCCTTCTTTCATGAAGTTGAGTAGCTTTAATAGTTTTTCCAGGTGGGACATAGTTCCTGCTAGAATTCTGTAGAGTTGAAATAGCAAGTCAAGTCTGTCGGCAATTGTTTCAACAAAAGTCATTACCAATGGGTTGAAGTTTCATAAAAGAACATGTCACATTAATTCAAAGGACTCAATCAAAAGAAGCAATTGTTTCAATAAAATTCAAATGATAGAACTTTCATAAAATAATATGTTGTTGGTACATGTTGTCTTGCATTTTGTCAAAACAACCGATTGTCGAAGCAGATGTCGTGGCATCTGATTCTGTGAAGCTAGGGCATCTTTCTGTTGTGGGCCTTTTGAAGATTAATTGAAGATATGTTTTCCGTGTTACTTGAGGAACAAGTAGCTATTCCATAAGGGTTTTATTTATGGGTTGTTATTTGTTGAAACAATCTTTGTTAAAAGATTGGTTTCTATCTTTACTTGTGCAATGAGTAACAAGATCTATCAAGATTGTGTTTTGAATTGCTGTTGCTGCAATCTGTTACTTCAGCCCATGCTAACCCTAGAGCCCATGCTGTCGCTGCTGAAGTCTATAAAAGGATGAAGACCTAAAACATGAAGACCACCGAAGCTATTGAGAGAGATCAAGTGTTTTAGGATTTGTGATTATGCTTTATCCTTTGTTCGTTGTGAATCTTCTTTGCTCACTGATTCTATAAAGCAAAGAAGGGTTTTGTGTGTATGATTGCCTTCAAACTCTGATTGTTGATTGTGTTCACCAATCACTGTGGCAGTGATTGAGAGAAAGTGAGAGGGGCTCTCATACTTAGGTTGAGATACTAAGTAGAAATACACTGGGTAGATTAGGAAGTGAACTATGAACTGTTGTGTTTATGATTGTCTGTAATTCCTGAATCTTGAGATAGTGGATTTCCTTTCTTTGGGTGCAAACCCTCCAGACGTAGGTGAAAGTTTTTCACTGAACTAGGTTAACAATTCTTGTGTTTTGTTGTTTCTGTTTTAAGTTACTGTTTTACTGTTAAGCGATTGTCGAACCTATTGTCCCAGCATCGTGCATGACATTCGTACTACAGGGAACCTGAATTACAATTGGCATCAGAGCAGGCACCCTATTCTGGCTGGGTGAGCTCCAGGGAGTTTGATTCAAGTTCTCATGGATAGCAAGGAGGGATGATTAGTCAATAGGCCACCCATTCTATATGGTACTAACTATGACTACTGGAAGGTTCGCATGACAGCCTTTCTCAAGTCAATTGAAAACAAGACTTGGAAATATTGTCAAGGGTTGGAAGCACCCTACTAAGCCTCAGGTTGAAGGAACCTCTACCACTATGGTGGAGAAACCTGAAGAGGAATGGACCAGTGTTGAAGATGAAGCTGCTCTTGGAAACTCAAAGGCTCTAAATGCTATCTTTAATGGAGTTGACAAGAATATGTTTAGGCTGATCAATACGTGTACTGTGGCAAAGGATGCTTGGGAAATTCTGAAGACTGCACATGAAGGAACTACTCGAGTAAGGATGTCAAGACTTCAGATGCTTACTACTCAATTTGAAAATTTGATGATGACTGAAGAAGAGACTATCTCTGAATTCCACATGTGTGTTTGTGACTTGTCTAATGCTTCATTTGCTTTGGGAGAACCTATGTCAGATGAGAAGCTTGTAAGGAAGATCTTGAGATCTCTTCCCCAGAAATTTTCTATGAAAGTCACTACAATTGAGGAGGCTCAAGACATTGAAAACATGAAGGTTGATGAACTTATTGGCTCTTTGCAGACATTTGAGTTGAAACTGAGTGGAAAGTCTGAAAAGAAGAATAAGAGTATTGCTTTTGTGTCTAACACTGATGAAGGTGATGATGAAGACTGTGAGGGTGAAAACCTTTCTGAGGCTCTGGCTATGCTAGCAAAATAATTCAACAGAGCATTGAGAAAGATTGACAAAAGAGCCAGGCCTAATGTCCAGGACATGAAGTTCGACAACAAACCCAAGTTTTCTAATTCACAGAGAAAGACCAAGAAAGAAGAAAGATCTGGTCAGAACAAAGGAGTGCAGTGTCATGAATGTGAAGGATATGGTCACATCAGGTCTGAATGTGCCACCTATCTAAAGAAGCAGAAGAAAGGTATGAGGGTAACTTGGTCAGATGAAGACACTGAAGATGAGGAGGAGATATCTGCAAAAAAAGTCAATGCTTTCTCTGGAACCATCTCTGAGTCTGAGACAAGTGATGAGGACATCTCAGATCAGGAACTGGCTGAGACTTACAAGCTGCTACATAACATGTGGGAAGAAGCATGTAAACTTGTGAGAGAAAAGCAAAGTGAGATAGAACAACTTGTTTCTCAGAATGAAAGGCTGAAAGAGCTCAGCACAAAGCTGAAGGAAGATCTGGAGGAATGGCAAAGTAAGTTTAATAATGCTGACGTTATGGAAAAGGCTAACCTAATGTTGATTAATGCAGGACTTCAAGAGGAAGTGGCAACTCTGACAAGAAAGCTTGAAGCTACTCACAAATCTGTTAGAATGCTGAACAGTGGTTCTGATATGCTTGATGAAATTATGAAAGAAACTAGCAAGCAAGGAGGGAGTTTGAAGGGAATTGGTTTTGACTACAAGACAGCAAACAAAGAAGATCAGAAAAGGATCAAAGAAATTTGTTTCTGCTACAAAACAAACTGAATTCAAGAAGCCCAGGCATTATCAGTTGTCAGATCCATTGCCCCGACATGTGCCTCAGCATGTGAACCCCCAACTTAATTTTGACAAAACTGTTCCTTGGAAGTGTCACTACTGTGGTAGGAATGGTCATATAAAGCGCTACTGTTTCAAGTTATATGGCTATCCTCAGATGATGCACAATAATATCAAGTCTTCAAAGTCTATTTAGATGAGGAAGCAATGGAAGCCCAAGGGTGAAGTCAGATGTCTGGTAGCCTACACATCTTTCAGAGCATCATCAAAGGAAGATTGGTATTTTGATAGTGGCTGCTCAAAGCACATGACCAGGAACAAGAGCTTCTTACAAGACATCATAAGTCACTCCACCAACTATGTTACTTTTGGAGATGGAGCTAAAGGAAAGATCAAGGGAGTAGGAAAGCTTGTTAGCACAGAATCTCCTAACTTGAATAATGTGTTACTTGTTAATAGTTTAACGGCAAATCTGATCAGCATAAGCCAACTTTATGACCAAGGGTTTGATGTGAAGTTCAATAAAATAGAATGTGTTGTGACCACTGATGATGACAAAATTGTGATGAGAGGAGTCAGATCAAAAGACAATTGTTATATGTGGACATCAGAGGAAAAAACTCATGTTTCTAGATGTTTGATAACCAAGGAAGATGAGGTGAATGTATGGCATCAAAGACTAGGACATCTCAACTACAGGAGCATGCAAAAGGTTATTGCTGATGAAGCAATAAGAGGTTTGCCCAAATTGAGCTTGGGAGAACGAAAGCTTTGTGGAGAATGTCAGATTGGAAAACAAACCAAAGTGTCACACAAGATGCTCCAACATCAGACCACGGCAAAGGTTATGGAATTTCTTCACATGGATCTTATGGGTCCCATGCAGGTTGAAAGCTTGGGAGGAAAAATGTATGTATTTGTCTGTGTAGATGATTTTTCAAGGTATACATGGGTTGAATTTATGAGAGAAAAATCAGAGACTTTTGAAATATTCTAGAACCTATGTTTTGAGACTTCAAAATGAGAAGAACTGTGTGATTGTGAGAATCAGAAGTGATCATGGAAGGGAGTTTGAGAACTCAAAATTTTTGGAGTTCTGTGGAACAGAAGGTATTAGTCATGAGTTTTCTGCCCCCATCACTCCACAGCAGAATGGAATTGTTGAAAGAAAAAATAGAACTCTCCAGGAATCAGCAAGAGTAATGTTACATGCTAAGAAGATTCCACACCAGTTCTGGGCTGAAGCTATGAGTACTGCCTGTTACATACATAATAGGGTCACCATTAGGGCAGGGACATCCTCTACACAGTATGAGCTATGGAAAAGTAGAAAGCCTTCTGTAAAATACTTTCACATATTTGGAAGTAAATGCTATATTCTTGCAGATCGTGATCCTAGGAGGAAGCTTGATCAAAGCTTATAGAGTTTTTAATTCTTGCACAAGGACCATGATAGAATCTGGAAATGTGACTGTGGATGATGAACCAAGTAAGAAGGAAGAAACAAATTTGAATGAAGATGATGATGGTGCAGATGTTCTAGCCGATGCTCCAACAACCGTCCTCGACAATGATTCTGAGACAAGTGCAGATGAACAAGAAGACAAAGAGATCACATCAAACAAAGCTCCATTAATCAGGGTTCAGAAGAATCATCCTCAAGAAAACATCATTGGTAATCTTAAAGAAGGGGTGACTACCAGATCCAAAAGTCTTATTGCTCATGGATTTTTCATCTCTAAGATAGAACCCAAGAATGTCAATGAAGCTCTCACTGATGAATACTGGATAAATGATATGCAAGAAGAGCTAGAGCAGTTCAGAAGAAATGAAGTGTGGGATTTAGTGCCTAGACCTAAAGAAGTAAACATCATTGGCACCAAGTGGATCTTCAAGAACAAATTGGATGAAACTGGAACAGTCACAAGGAACAAAGCAAGGGTAGTTGCTCAAGGATATACTCAGATAGAAGGGGTTGATTTTGATGAGACCTTTGCTCCAGTAGCTAGACTGGAATTTATAAGACGCTTGTTAGGTGTTGCTTGTCTTTTGAAGTTCAGACTCTATCAGATGGACGTGAAGAGTGCTTTTCTAAATGGCTATTTGAGTGAAGAAGTTTATGTTGAGCAACCTAAAGGATTCATAGATCCACATCATCCTGACCATGTGTACAAACTGAGGAAAGCCTTGTATGGGTTGAAGCAAGCACCTAGGGCTTGGTATGAAAGGTTAACTCAGTTTCTTGTAAGCAATGGTTACTGTAAGGGTGGAATTGATAAGACTCTGTTTGTGAAGAATGACAAAGGTAAGCTCATTATAGCACAGATTTATGTGGATGACATTGTTTTTGGAGGAATGTCGAACTCGATGGTGGAGCATTTCGTCCGACAAATGAAATCTGAATTTGAGATGAGCTTAGTTGGTGAATTGAATTATTTCCTAGGGCTACAGGTCAAACAAATGGAGGATTCTATGTTCATATCACAGAGTAGGTATGTTAAAGGCTTAGTCAAGAAGTTTGGCCTTGAAAAGGCTGGTCACAAGAGAACTCCTGCTGCTACACACATCAAATTGACCAAGGATGAGCAAGGAGAAGATGTTGATCAAAGTCTCTATAGAAGCATGATTGGAAGCTTGTTGTACCTTACTGCTAGCAGACCAGATATCACCTTTGTTGTTGGTGTGTGTGCAAGAAATCAAGCAGCTCCTAAAGCAAGTCATCTGCTACAAGTCAAGAAAATTATTGTTGTTCCTTTGTCTTGGATTGTCTAAATTTTAGCTAAGTTGTTCTGTGGCAAATTGTGGGACTCGATGTTGTAGCATCTTGGCTGTCACATTTGTCCCTATGGGCCTGCTGTGTCTGATTAAGTGTTGTATCTCAGAAGCGTTGGATTGATCAAGTGGTTAACAAGCTAGGGTTTGTTATAAGGCTTCTACGCGCTGCATGATGGATTTATTAAGTGTGATTAAATTGATTCCAGCAGATTTGATCTAACGGCTGTTTGTGGAAGGTTTATCTTTTGTTCAAATCTTGGTAATAAGAGATTTGTTGCTGGTTTGATAAGATAGTCTTCCTGTTTATGTTATGGACTTTTTGTTGCTCAAGCCCATGGAAGACAAGGCCTGAGGAACTACTATATGTGAACACCAAGACCTAGCTAATAGGTTACGAGTTTTAGCAGATAAGAAATTAGGGTTTTTCTTGTGAGTTCATACTGTGTTCTTGTGTGTAACTCTCTTGCTGCTTTCACTAAATCTTGTTAGGCTGAGAGTAGTTTGTGTAACTGTTTGATCGTGTGATCTGTCTTCATTGTGTTTGTAAGGGATCAATCACTGAGGCAGTGATTGTGTGAGAAAGTGAGAGGGGCTCTCATACTTAGGGGGATGACTAAGTATTAAGACACTATAGAAATAGGGAAAGGGGCTATGAATAGGGGCTATTCATCTAAGACCTTGTGTACTTGATTATCTGATATAGTGGATTATCTTTCTCGGATTGAAGCCCTCCAGACGTAGGTGGTTTTGCATCGAACTGGGTTAACAATCTTGTGTGTTTTGTTGCTGTTACTTTTACATTCTGTCAAAGTGGTTTTCTGTTTGTAATATGTTATATAGGATGTCATAGACATCACGTAAAACATCTGTCCTTACGTGTGCCAAAATTTCAATTGGCATCAGAGCAAGCATCCTGTTCTGCTTAGGGTGAGATCTAGGGAGAGACTACATTCTGGTATTATGGACAACAGCAAGGAAGGAGGGTCTATCAACAGGCCACCCATGTTGGATGGAACCAACTATGATTACTGGAAGGCTCGTATGGTTGCTTTTCTCAAATCCATTGATAGTAAAACTTGGAAGGCAATTGTCAAAGGTTGGAAACGTCTAGTGAAGGCTGACAAGGAGGGAACCTCAACAACTGAACTGAAACCTGAGGAGGAATGGAACAAGGAAAAAGATGAGGAAGCTCTAGGCAACTCCAAGGCACTGAATGCTATTTTTAATGGAGTCGACAAGAACATGTTCCGGCTTATCAACACCTGCACATGCTTGGGAAATTCTCAAGGTAGCACATGAAGGTACATCCAGAGTACGCATGTCCAGACTTCAGTTGCTTACCACTCAGCTTGAGAATCTGAGAATGAAGGAAGATGAGACTATCTCTGACTATCATATGCGAGTACGTGACTTGGCAAATGCATCATTTGCTCTTGGTGAACAAATCTCTAAAGAGAAGCTTGCGAGGAAGATCCTGAGATCATTGCCTAAGAAATATGACATGAAGGTTACGACGATTGAAGAAGCCCAAGATATCAGCAGTATTAAGGTGGATGAGCTTATTGGATCTCTGCAGACTTTTGAAATGTCTATTAATGAGAGATCTGACAAGAAAAACAAGAGTATAGAATTTGTGTCAAATGCTGAAGATGATGGCCAAAGTGAGAAAGATGCTGATGAGAATATTGCTGAAGCTATAGCTTTACTTGGGAAGAAATTTAACAAAGTCATGAGGAAGTTCGATAAGAGATCAAAATTCAACACTTCAGATAAGCGTTTTGATACTCCTAAAATTTTTGTTAATTCTCGCAGAGGCAAGGAAGAAGACAAGATTAGTAAAGGCAAGGGGATCCAGTGTCATGAGTGTGAAGGCTTTGGGCACATCAAGGCTGAATGTCCAACCTATCTGAGGAAACAAGGCAAAGGAATGGTAGCAACATGGTCTGATGATGATTCTGAAGAAGAAGATGAAACTCAAGTACTAGGATTTATTGTGAAATGCAGTTCAGAGAATGGATCCAGTGATGATGATATCTCTGAGGAAGAGCTTGCTGAAACATATAGGTTGTTGTTCAACAAATGGGAAGAGGCATGCAGTCATGGCAAGAAACTGGAATTGACTGTAGTTGCTCTGGAGGCTGACAAGAAGAGACTGAAAGACATGAACAAGAGTCTTCAAGAGGAGATCTCTGTGCTGAAATCAAGACATGAAGAAATGATCAAGTCTGTAAGAATGTTGAATAAGGGCAGTGATGTGCTAGACCAAATACTGGAGACTGGAAAAATGGCTAAGGATATGAAAGGAATTGGTTATGGTCTGGAAACCACATCAGAAGAAGGTAGCAAATCTAAGCACAAGTTCGTTCCCTCGAGAAAAGAACATAATTTAAAGTGACCAACCAGATGTTCCAACAAGGTGTCAAACATGTGTACCCTCAGATACCTTATGTGTATCCTCAAGTGAGGAGTGGGAGAAACTCTAGCTGGAGATGTCACCATTGTGGTAGAATTGGGCATATAAGGCCTTACTGTTACAGATTGGTTGGGTTTCCCAGACCAAGTAATAGATACTATGTGAACTATCAGCATGATCAACAGAGACAAGAGTGGAAACCAAAAGGAGGTGTGCATGCTCTCATTGCTCATAGTTCTCTCAAAAGAAGACTGCTATTTTGATAGCGGATGCTCTAGACATATGACTGGAGTAAAGAATCTTCTCGACAACGTCAAACCTCGCACTACCAGCTATGTAACTTTTAGGGATGGTGCTAAAGGGAAAATCAAAGGATCAGGAAAATTGGTCAACTCTGGGTCACCTGGGCTAGATGATGTTCTGCTAGTGGAAGGGCTAACTGCAAATTTGATAAGTATAAGTCAATTATGTGATCAAGATCTTGATGTGTCTTTTAACAAAACTGCTTGCAGGGTCACTGACAGCAATGGTGAAGTGGTTATGAGAGGAACTCGTTCTAAGGACAATTGTTACATGTGGATATCACAAGACAAAGCAATGTCTTCAAAATGCTTATCAACAGTTAAGGATGATGTTATGCTATGGCATCAAAAAATGGGTCATCTAAATCCAAAAGGCATGAAGATGATCATTTCAACTGAGGCCATCAGAGGACTGCCCAAACTGAAGATAAAAGAAGACAGAATATGTGGTGAGTGTCAGGCTAGCAAACAAACTAAGGCTTCACATAAGAAACTTCAGCAAGTTCCTACATCCAGAACTCTTGAATTATTACACATGGATCTTATGGGTCCAATGCAAGTGGAGAGCCTAGGAGGAAAAAGGTATGCATTTGTTTGTGTTGATGACTTTTCTAGATACACTTGGGTTAATTTTATTGCAGAGAAATCAGACACCTTCAGTGTATTTAAAGAACTGTGCTAGCAAGTTCAAAGAGAGAAAGGTTATGGTATTGTGAGGATTCTTAGTGATCATGAGAAAGAGTTTGAAAATGGCAAGTTCTCTGAATATTGCTCAGATGAAGGTATTAATCATGAATTCTCAGCTCCCATCACACCTCAACAAAATGGAGTGGTTGAAAGAAAGAACAGAACCATTCAAGAATCTGCAAGAGTCATGTTGATTGCAAAGAAGTTACCATTACATTTCTGGGCTGAAGCCATGAGTACTGCCTGCTTCATTCATAATAGGGTAACTATTCGTTCAGGCACCTCCTCCGCCCTTTATGAGTTATGGAAAGGAAAGAAACCAACAGTGAGTTATTTTCATGTTTTTGGAAGTAAGTGCTATATTCTGGCAGATAGAGTGTCAAGGAGAAAGCTTGATCCTAAAAGTGATGAAGGAATCTTTCTTGGATATTCAACCAACAGCAGAGCCTATAAGGTCTATAACAATAGATCCAAAACTATGATGGAATCAATAAATGTGGTGATAGATGATAGCCTAGGAGAATTGAAAAATATTGAAGAGGATGAAGATGATGCACCTCTCCAGTCAGATGACTGTAATCCAAATGTGTCAGACATCAGGTCAGACAATGAGGCTGAAGACAATACTGAGAATCTGAATTCAGGGAATAGAATACCATCCATTAGGATTCAGAAGATTCATCCCAAGGAGAACATCATTGGAGACTTGTATGAGGGAGTTACCACTAGATCAAGAGAAGTTATTGCAAATAGCTGTTTCATTTCCAAGATTGAACCCAAAAATATCAAAGAAGCTCTTGCTGATGAATTCTGGATAAATGCAATGCAAGATGAACTGGGTCAATTCAAGAGAAATAAAGTGTGGGAACTGGTGCCAAGGCCAGAAAGCGTGAATGTGATTGGTACAAAGTGGATTTACAGGAATAAATCTAATGAACATGGGGTGGTGACTAGGAACAAAGCACGCTTGGTGGCTCAAGGATATACTCAGATAGAAGGGGTAGACTTTGATGAAACATTTGCCTCGGTTGCTCGCTTGGAGTACATCAGATTACTACTAGGAGTTGCTGGTTTGTTTAAATTCAGATTATTTCAAATGGATGTGAAAAGTGCTTTTTAGAATGGATATCTGAATGAGGAAGTGTTTGTTGAACAACCAAAAGGGTTTATTGATCCATATTTCCCAGAACATGTCTACAGATTGAAAAAGGCTTTGTATGGTCTGAAACAAGCACCAAGGGCATGGTATGAAAGGCTCACAGATTTTCTGGTTGGAAATGGGTATGATAAAGGAGGAATTGACAAAACTCTGTTTGTAAAGAAGGACAAAGGCAAATTCATGATAGCCCATATCTATGTTGATGATATAGTGTTTGGAGGGATGTCTGACCAGATTGTAGATCATTTTGTGGAACAAATGAAGTCAGAATTTGAAATAAGTCTAGTGGGAGAGTTAAACTACTTTCTGGGTCTACAAGTAAAACAAATGGAAGATACAATGTTCATATCTCAGGGTAAGTATGCCAAAGAATTGGTAAAGAAGTTTGGCTTAGAAGGTGCTTCACACAAAAGGGCACCAACTGCAACTCATGTTAAGCTTACTAAGGATGAACAAGGGGTTGATGTGGACCAAAGTCTGTACTGAAGCATGATAGGAAGTCTCCTTTATCTCATAGCAAGTAGGTCTGACATAGCATTTGCTGCTGGAGTATGATGAAAGAAAAAGCACCTCTGGAGGTTGCTTTTTTCTGGGAAATAATCTCATATCATGGTTTAGCAAGAAACAGAATTGTGTGTCATTATCAACGGCTGAAGCTGAGTATATAACAGCAGGAAGTGGGTGCACTCAATTGATCTGGATGAAACAGATGCTCAAAGAGTACAACATCTTGCAAGACATCATGACACTTTATTGTGATAATCTAAGTGCTATCAACATCTCAAAGAATCCTATTCAACATAGTAGGACTAAACACGTTGATATCCGACATCATTTCATCAGGAAACTGGTTGAAGAAAAGGTCATCTCGCTTGAACATGTGGATATTGAGGCACAACTGGCAGATATTTTCACTAAGGCTTTAGATGCTGTGAAATTTGAGAAATTAAGGAGTGAATTGGGGGTGTGTTTGTCAACAGAGTTATAGCAGTTAATGACCTGTTTGAGTGGTAACGGCTATAATCCACTCTATTTAATCTTCATAAACCGTGCAGAGGAACCACTCACACTTTTCTTGAAACCTCCTCTAACCGCTCGTGCTCAAAAGAATCGTGTTCTTAAAATTTCTCTCCAGCCTAAATCCAAAATTAGTGATTTTTACTTTTCATTTCAAGTCTCGATCATCATGTCTCAGGACTCTGGAAAGCAGAGCGCCCCTGGTCTTATTCCCGTGAAGAATGCTCATGGTGTTAGATTTCTTGGTTTGAAATCTCTGTCCCCTATCTCTACTAGGGTTACTCGCTCTTCCTCTGGAATTGCTGCTCAATCATCGTCCCCAGGACACTCACCCACTCCTAAGAAGATGCGAACCAAGCAAGTTGTGACGAAGAAGAAGACTCTCTGTGCCTCTCCAACCCTGGAAAATTCTCCAATCACTGAGTTTGATACTGAAATTTTGGCTGACATTCGTGAACCAGATATTGTGCATGCAGAAGATTTGCTTGATCTTGCCAGTGCAAGGGTTTCTGAGCCTCAGGTTGAATCAAATGTGGAAAAATCCATCTCTTTGTCTGAAGATTCTACAGATGTTCAAGATGATGTTCCTACTGTGAAGAAATCAGTAGTCAAGCCTGTTTCTGCCAAAGCGCCTCCAGAAACTTCTTCCAGGAAAGGGAAAGAACATGTGATCATTGATTCTGATGGCGATACTTCTGATGATGTTGATGTGACTGTGAAAAATATAGAAAGCAGGTTGAGGAAGAAGAAACAAGCAACGTCGGTCAAGTCATTTACAAGGACACCTAAGGGTTCCAAAGCTGCTGGCTCTGTAAAGAAAAATAAAGGAGAGTCAACAAATAAAGGAAAAGGGTTGAGTGATCGAAGCAAGAAAAGGAAGCATGTCTCTGACAGTGAGTCAGATCAAGATGATGAACCATCTGTGCCTGACATCTCTACAACTGGCAGGAAGAGAGTTAAGGGTAAACGAGTTCCCCTAAATATTGTTGATGTCCCTTTGGACAATGTTTCATTCCAATATGCAGATAATGCTCAGAGATGGAAGTTTGTCTCTCATAGACGCATTTCTATAGAGAGGGAGTTGAGTGAGGAGGCCTTGGAATTTAAGGAGATCTTTGATCTCCTTTGTAAAGCTGAGTTGATGAAGACTGTCAAGGGCATTGGAAGGTGTTATGAGAAACTTGTGAGGGAATTTATTGTCAACATTCCCTCTGACTGTGATGATGAAGGTTCTGCCGAGTTCCATAAGGTATTTGTAAGGGGAAAGTGTGTGCATTTTTCTCTAGCTGTGATCAATGAATTTCTAGGAAGGTCTACAACAGCTGTGGTTGAAGGGGAGTCTGATCTCCATAAGATTGCTAGTGTTATCTCTGGCAAGCAAGTGATGCAGTGGCCCAAAAAGGGTCTATTACCTTCTGGGAAGTTAACTGCCAAATTTGCTGTCTTGAGCAAGATTGGTGCTGCAAATTGGCTGGCAACAAATCATACTTCTGGTATTACTCCTCCTCTGGCCAAGTTAATCTTCTGGATAGGTACTGAAGCTAAGATGAATTTTGGACAACATGTATTGAGCAGAACTTCAAACATGCTGGTTCCTATGCTGTGAAATTGCCAATCATGTTTTCTTGTCTCATTACTGAGTTGATTCTTCGGCAACATCCTAGCATCTTGCCGGCTGATGAAGCTCCCAGTAAGAAAGGGATGCCTATGAATTTTGACTATAGACTGTTTGCTAGAACACATGTCCCAGACATTGTGATGAATGCTCCCAAGGATGGTCCTGGTGCTAGTGGAACCAAGGGAGTGGCTGGTACTGGCAAAGATGATATCTTGGCGGAATTGAAGGAAATTTCCAAAACTCTTCAAACAACCATTCAAGCTAGCAAGGTCAGAAAGCATAATGTGGATCAGCTCATCAAAATGCTTGCTGCAACAGTTGATGATGAGGTGAGTGATCATGCTGATAATGAGGATGAAGAGGTAGCTGCTGAGGATGCGGATGCAGACTTGGATGCAGAGGATGATGATGAGGCTAGTTCAGATGGTGCTAATGTAGAAGAGGAAGGAGGAGATCCTACTGATGCTGATTTAACTTCTAAAAATACTTCTAAGTAGGTTGTTTTGTTTTATTCTAGTTTGGTCTGTTTGGTTTTTTTTGTCTGCCCTTGGGCTGTTCCATTTGACTACTGGGTTGTAATAATTCTGTGCTACTCGCTATGCCACACTCTGCTGGTTGTTTTGGTCTACTTTATGGAACTTGGTTGTTATTCTACTATCCTTTGCCAAATTCTACTAATAAGGGGGAGTAGTATGTGCTGTGATATGTGTTGGTAGTTGGTAGGACTGATATGTATGTGATTTGGTTGTTTGGTGGTTGTTTGGTAGCTGATAGCTTACTATTTTGTTTCCGTGGACTGTAGTGTGAGTATTGGCTTAGTTGAAGCATGATTGTTTGCAGTTGATGTGATGGGTATGTAGCTGCTGAAAATAGCTATGATGCTGGGAAGTGTTTTGTGTGCTACATGTTATTCAAGTCGCTTTGCATGACATAGTGTAGCATGTTGTTATTAGCTAAAATTTGACAAAGGGGGAGATTGTTGTTCCTTTGTCTTGGATTGTCTAAATTTTTGTTAAGTTGTTCTGTGGCAAATTGTGGGACTCGATGTTGTAGCATCTTGGCTGTCACATTTGTCCCTGTGGGCCTGCTGTGTCTGATTAAGTGTTGTATCTCAGAAGCGTTGGATTTATCAAGTGGTTAACAAGCTAGGGTTTGTTATAAGGCATCTGCGCGCTGCATGATGGATTTATTAAGTGTGATTAAATTGATTCCAGCAGATTTGATCTAACAGCAATTTGTGGAAGGTTTATCTTTTGTTCAAATCTTAGTAATAAGAGATTTGTTGCTAGTTTGATAAGATAGACTTCCTGTTTATGTTATAGACTCTTTGTTGCTCAAGCCCATAGAAAACAAGGCCTGAGGAACTACTATATGTGAAGACCAAGACCTAGCTAATAGGTTACGAGTTTTAGCAGATAAGAAATTAGGGTTTTCTTGTGAGTTCATACAGTGTTCTTGTGTGTAACTCTCTTAGCAGCTTTCACTGAATCTTGTTAGGCTGAGAGTAGTTTGTGTAACTGTTTGATCGTGTGATCTGTCTTCATTATGTTTGTAAGGGATCAATCACTGAGGCAGTGATTGTGTGAGAAAGATAGAGGGGCTCTGATACTTAGGGGGAGGACTAAGTATTAAGACACTATAGAAATAGGGAAAGGGGCTATGAATATGGGCTATTCATCTAAGACCTTGTGTACTTGATTATTTGATATAGTGGATTATCTTTCTCGGGATGAAGCCCTCCAGACGTAAGTGGTTTTCCTCCGAACTGGGTTAACAATCTTGTGTGTTTTGTTGCTGTTACTTTTACATTTTGTCAAAGTGGTTTTCTGTTTGTAATATGTTATACAGGATGTCATAGACATCGCGTAAAACATCTGTCCTTACATGTGCCAGAATTTCAATTATCAAGTACATCAGTGGCATAAGTGACTATGGTATTCTCTATACTCATGATACAAATTCCTCTTTAGTTGGATTCTGTGATGCAGATTGGGCAGGTAGTGCAGATGATAGAAAGAGCACATCTGATGGGTGTTTCTTCTTAGGAAATAATTTGGTTTCATGGTTTAGCAAGAAGCAGAATTGTGTCTCATTGTCTACAGCTGAAGCAGAGTATATTGCAGCAGGAAGTAGTTGTACTCAACTCATGTGGATGAAGCAAATGCTGAAGGAATATGATGTTGAACAAGATGTCATGACATTGTACTGCGACAATCTAAGTGCAATCAATATTTCCAAGAATCCCATACAGCATAGCAGGACCAAACATATTGATATTAGACATCATTTTATTAGAGACTTGGTGGAGGATAAAATTGTCAATTTGGAGCATGTTACAACTGACAAGCAATTGACTGATATTTTCACAAAACCCCTTGATGCAATCACTTTTGAAAAATTAAGAGGAAATCTAGGGATTTTCCTTTTTGAGGCATAGCAATTAGCGTGCCACATTGTGTAAACGACCAGTTTATCCTTGATCATCATTAACTGCCGTTGTGACATCAGCAGAGAGAAGGTTACTTTATGGTTCACTCATCCTATAACTACCTCCAACGGGAAAATAGTGTTTCCTCAACGCTTGTGAATCTATCTCCTACTAGTCTCATTGTCTCTCATTTTCAATTCTCTTTCAACGTTCTGTGCTCTGTTTGTGTTTGCTCTCGATTCATCATGTCTTAAAGTTCAGGAAAGGATGATTCTGTCAAGGCAAAGATTGAAAGAACTGCTAAAGGAGTTAAATGCATGGGTTTGAAGAGTGGTTCCTCTCAACCATCTTCTGTGTCAAAGAAAGCTCCTGGGAAGACGAAGACAAGAAACCCAGCAAGAAAGACCTACATGTCCAAGGTTCAGAACAAAGAACCCCAAAATGTTCCTCACTATGAGGATGTTACTGGTGAAGAGGAAATCAATGATGAAGATTCTCCTGTGAAATCCCCTCCTTATGTTGTGCCCGATGTTGAGACATCTGCGTCTAAGGAAATTTCTGATCAAGAATATCCTGGAAAGCATTCCACTTCTCATGAATATTCAGGCGATGCTACCCAGCCTGTTATTTCTGTATCATCCTCTTCGAAGGATGATGATCCAAAGAATGGCAATTCTGAGGATACCAATTCTGAAGAGCCAATCCAGGCTCCAACCCCTGTTCAGGACATCTCTGATGATGATACTGATGATGTCCCTCTGACTGAGTCTTTTCTTGATAGTGTTGCTGCCAGGATGAAAAGAAAAAGAAGGGTTTGTACTCCTGAAACCACTCCTACTCCACCAAAGAGATCCAAATCCTCTGCTGTGACTTACAAGTCTAGACAAGCGACTATGAAAGGTAAGGGAAAGCAAAAGGTTTTCAAGACTCCCAGTGAAAAGAAGAAAAGAAAGATTCCAGTTGATGTTGAAGACTCTGAGTCAAATGCTGAAGCCGATGTCCAGGACATTCGACCTTCTGAGAAAAAGAAGTTTTCTGGTAAGCGTATTCCTCAAAATGTTCCTGCTATTCCTATTGATAGAGTGTCTTTTCATTTAGAAGAGAGTGTTCAGAAGTGGAAGTTTGTTTGCAAGAGAAGAATGGCCAAGGAAAGGGAAGTTGACCCTGATGTTCTAGAGTGTAGAGATGTTATGGCTCTTATTGAGAAAGCAGGTCTGATGAAGACAATTCAGAATGTTGGAAGGTGCTATGAGAAGCTTGTGAGAGAATTCTTGGTGAATCTCTCTGTGGATGTTGGACTTCCTGAGAGTGATGAATTCAGGAAAGTCTTTGTGAGGGCTGAATGTATTGTGTTCTCACCTGTTGTTATCAATCAAGCACTTGGAAGAAGTGTTATTGAATTTGCTGATGAAGAAGTGTCCATGGATGATGTTGCCAAGGAACTTACTGCTGGTCATGTGAAGAAGTGGCTCTGCAAGAAATTGCTGTCCACTGGGAATCTCAGTGTGAAATATCCAATCCTTAATAGGATTGGTGCTGTGAATTGGGTTCCTACTCAGCATACCTCTGGTGTTTCTGCTACCCTTGCCAAATTGATCTATAGAATTGGCAAGTCTATTGCATTTGATTTTGGAGCTTTTGTTTTTGAACAGACATTGAAGCATGTTGATACTTGTGCTGTGAAGCTGCCTATTTCATTTCCCTCACTTCTTACTGAGATCATTCTCAAGCAGCATCCTCAGATACTCAAGGCTGATGAAGTGGCTATGTCTCGTGGAGTTCCAATCACCTTGGATCAACGCTTGTTTATGGAGCCACATATCCTAGACATTGCCATGCCATCCAACAGGACATCTGCCCCTCCTGTGACTGAATCTGGCACTCAGACTGTAAGACCTGAATTTTCAGAACAAGCTAGTTTCCGACTCACGCGTAGGATCAGTGTAAGCGTGACAGGAGTTTGATATTTGAGGAAGATTAATGAAGAAGAAAGTTCAGGAATTGCTTGAGGAATGTTGCGTAGTCGTTTTCGGAGTTAGTACGAGTCGTCTGCACACTTGCCTTAGGGCGAGCGTGTCCAGAATAGGCTATTTCGCTCTTAAAGCAACGTTTTGAGTGAGATTTCGAACTCAGGGAAAATTTAAAGATTCTCTTTATTTTTCCATCGACCAGCGTTTCATTTCGGAACTCTGGACTGTACGCACGATAGGTTTCACTTTTCGGATGTCCGCCGACGCTAATTTCTTTGCTTCGAAACCCTATTTTCGAGCAATGGATGAAGACTTTTTCTATTCGGGACTTCTAACGAAGATTCCGTCCGCGTTTCCAGACTTGTTTCGACGTTTCCAATCTTTCTTCAGTTGGAAGTTTTGTCGTTTGAGCATCACAGCAAAAAGTAGTTTTTCGGGGCAGATTAACCGACACCGCTTTTGAGTTTTTCGATATCGTTTTTCCCAAATTCTAGATATTTGTTTTGAGTTCTGGAATTCTGACGCTAGAATCTCTCTTAGAATTCCACAGTGATCGTGCTGCAAAAATCGGAATCGCGAAATTTTCATTTTCCCGCGATTTCGCCCGCCTATAAATAGGCGAAAAAGCAAAAATCTTGCCATTTCCACCCATCAAGGCCGAGAATTGTAGAGAGAGAGGGAGAGGGGAGATTTTCGCGAAATCTTGACCAATCTTCGTGCAGTTCGTCCCTACTTCTAGGTATCAAGGTAACTAACACGATTCCTACCTCTGATTGTTGTTTCTGTTGCGTTTCTGAAGCCGTTTCTGTGCTCTAAGTTTTGAGCTTTTTCTAAAATTGTCCGATTTCTCTGATTTCTCGCTTGGGTTATGTTCCTTATGTTCCCCTGAGTCTAAAACCTCTGTCAGTAAACTCTGATTTCGATTCAGTTGCCCAGGATCTGAAAAATTGACTCAAAACTCTTTTTGTCTCACATTTCGAAACTTTATTGTCGTAAAGCTATAATCTGACTTCGTGCCTTTAGGATTTGTTGTCACGGATGTCATGAGGATCGTTGCTGTCAAATTTGTTTTCAGAACTGATAACTTTGAAGTTTTGAGCCTTTATTTTGGACCAAAATGCCCCTGCGTAGTCGTATTTCGACCCGATTGTCCGAAAATTGTTCTGACAGTTTCTTTGCCTTAGTTTTACCCTAAAACTACCTTGTAAACTGATTTGATCGAAGAAAAAGAGCCGAAGCCCTTTTCTCCTTATGGCCGTGGGCTATTTCCTAAGGGGGGGGAGTTTTTCGTTTTCGAAAACTTGTCCTTTCGTACCCGTTTGTCGTATTCTGAAGCTTTGATGCTTTGTCTATCGTTTATGTATTGTTTTGCGATCGAACTAATCGATTTTGTGTGGATTCTGCTTTGTTTTTCCTCCGAGGTTCAGTTGAAGGAACTTTGGAAGTTTCAAGGCATTCCTGTGAAGGAGATTTGATTTGCGAAGCTGGATCAGCTCGAGGTTAGGGCAACTTACTATATATTAGCTATGACTGCATGATAGGCGTCGATAAATTCGACTTATGTTTTATCTGATGTTGTTTTTGATGATGAGTTGATGTTATGATGCTTTTCCATACTTGTGATGTTGTGCTTTTGTTGGATTGAGCGTTTTGACGCAATTTCGGAGTGGAGATTCATTGATCTGGTGATCTTTGATATTTCGGGTTGGATGAACAACCCTAGGCAAGTCCAAATGTGGGGTTTGAGACTTAGCCATATGTTGGTTTACTTAGACTTTCCCCGGGAAATGTATTTTGGGTGGTTGATCTTTGAAAACTTAGAATGATAGAGCTTTGAAAAACTAAAGACTTGGGAAACTTAGACTTTGAGAAATAAACTCATAACTTGACTAATTCGAATTGAAACAATTTTTATTAACGTTTAAGCATAGGAGAACTGAAGGGGAAAATATTTACGAAATACGGGGAAAAGTCGACTTTGTTGTGGGTTTGGAGAGTTATCGGAATTGGGGGAAGCCACTAAGGTGAGCTATGGTGATGATTGAAAGTCACCGAGTACTCTAGTACTCTTGGGGAGTGTTGTGGAGCCGTGTTGTATTGACCGACACCTAGTGCTCTTGTTGTTTGGGCTGTGTTGTATTGACCGACACTAGACCCTTGTGTATTCTGTGGATGGAGTTGTGTTGTATTGACCGACACTTACTCCGAGTTGTGTTGTATTGACCGACACTAACTCATGGGTTTGTTGAGATTGGGTTGTGAGCTAAACACTTTCGTGGTAAGGACGATTCGTTGTTTGGCTAACCACGTTGCATTCAATCGGGTGAATAACGGGAATGGTTCACCTGTGCATATCATGGTGAATAACGGGAATGGTTCACCTTGCATTAATGATGAATAACGGGAATGGTTCATCATTCGGTGAATAACGGGAATGGTTCACCAAGGATGAATAACGGGAATGGTTCATCCAGGATGGATTTCATCCAGGATGGATAACGGGAATGGTCCATCCATAGTGAAAATGCTTCACTTGTGGCGAACGGGAACGCGTCACAAATCCGGATTCATATTGTGCATTTCACGCATACATTCATGCTGACTGAGACTGTGTGCTGTTTGTTTATTGAAGCAATGTTAGAGCCATAACATGCTAGGATTACTTATATGCTTATATAACAACTTATATATATACCCTGTCACATGTTGTGTGTATATGTACTTATTGCTGTGAGTTGACCCTAGCGCCTTGGCTTTGTTTGTATGTTTGTCTTTGGGCGGTCGGCCTGCTGCCAGATGTCGATGGCCGACTGGTTCTCGACGGTCTCTCCCTCGGGGGGGATCAGATATGAGTTGCTGGATAGGGATGCCCCCACCGCTTGGGTGATCGATGTGGCTGGTCATCGGGCGACGTATAAGGGAAGGGTCATGGAGGACCGGACGGATGAGCGAGGACGCCTGACGAGCGGAGTGCTACGGCGTATGGAGCTGAGTTTTGACTTGCCGCCCTCAGTTCATTGTGGACCAGGCACTGGACATGCACCACCTGCACCACCTCCGACTTCACCTTCTGTCGAGGAGGACCCAGAGGAGATCGAGCCTGCTGCTGCTATATCTGTTGTGCCACCTCCGGCTACTGCCATCGCTTCTACCGACGTGGCGTCGTCCTCTAGGCTCGTACAGCCGAGGAGGGAGTCTGTTGTCCCATCTGCCTCACGTCTCTTATCTTTCTCTTCACCGCACGGCTACCGTGTGGACCCCTTGATGAGGGTGGAGGAGGAGGATGTTCTCACAGGAGAGGTGGATGTGGAGACCGGCTCGACTAGGGCGGTGCGCAGGACAGTGAGGAGGGAGGTTATGGATTTGGACACCGAGATGATTACGGTGGATTCCGACTCTGACTCCGAGAGCAGTGGGGAGAGCTACTCGCCGAGCAGCGATGAGGAGGAGGATGATTGGTGAGCTGAGCTGGGAGGGTAGGTTAGGATTAGCGACATTTTTTGTGTAGAGCTCTGATCGTCAGTTTCTTTTTGGGACAGGGTAGGTTCCGATGTGTGGCTTTTTGTGTGGTTCTTTTGAGGAGGATCACAGAGAGTCTGTCGGAGTATAGGGGTCTTCCTTTCAGGCCATTTTTGAGCGCCGACTTTCTCTTGGATAACTGTATTTTGATACTTTTACTCACAGTTCTGGTTTGTATATTTGCCTGCGGGCGTACTGCTTTGGAGTCACTGCGGCTTCGCGTGACATGGAGTGCAGCCGAGGCTGTACAGGTGTATATATTTGTATATCGGTTAGTTTAGTTGTTGGGTGTTGTCTCTACTTCTTTATCGTTTTGATTTAAAGGAAAGAAACGGAAAAAAATTTACCTGTTTTCCGCGTAAAGTTTATTTTTGGTTACTAAAGTGACGCCTGGAAGTCGGGGTGTTACATTGTGGTATCAGAGCTTAGTCGAGTCTTTTGGGAGTCTTTGGGGAATAGGTCTTCTGTGTTAGGTTGTGTGACTCTGCAAAGAGTGAAAATTGATTGTCTGCAGGACGATTTTTCGTTCTAATTGATTGCATGGTTGTTTAACCATATGTTATAGTTTGGTGCTATTCTACGAGTAGGACTAATAGTTTTCTTGGGGGTAACAGACGATGGTGAACACGAATCAGCTAGCGGAGATGATGGCCACTATGGCCCAGGCAATGACTAACCAAGCGAATGACAATGCTTTGAGACGTGCTGCGGAGGAAGCGCGTGATCAACACCAGCGTCAGAGGGAGGCGACTCTGGATCAGAACAGAGGGTTGAATGACTTCAGGAGACAGGATCCGCCTAAGTTTTCGGGAGGTACTGACCCGGACAAAGCGGAACTCTGGATAGAGGAGATTGAGAAGATCTTTGGAGTGTTACAGACTGCTGAGGGAGCCAAGGTGGGGCTGGCAACCTATCTGTTGTTGGGAGATGCTGAATACTGGTGGAGAGGCGCCAGAGGAATGATGGAGGCAAATCATGTGGAGGTGAACTGGAATTCTTTTCGAACTGCTTTTCTCGAGAAGTATTTCCCAGACAGTGCTCGTGACGAGCGTGAATCACAGTTTCTGACTCTGAAACAAGGAAGCATGACCATTCCGGAGTATGCTGCCAAGTTAGAGTCTCTGGCAAAGTACTTTCGGTTTTTCCGTGATCAAGTTGATGAACCCTACATGTGCAAGAGATTTGTGAGGGGATTGAGGCCTGATATTGAAGATTCGGTGAGACCATTGGGGATCATGAGATTCCAGGCATTGGTTGAGAAGGCAACTGAGGTGGAATTGATGAAGAATCGGAGATACAACAGGGCTGGAACAGGAGGACCGGCGAGGTCGACACCACAGAGTTTTCAGGGAAAAGGGAGGTTTCAGGCGAGGAAGCCATATCAACGACCTGCGGGGAGAGGGTTTACCCCGGGATCTTACAAGCCGATGGCTGCTGCTACTTCAGGAGGGTCGGGAAGCCGTACCCCAAACCGTGAAGTGACTTGTTTCCGGTGTGGAGGAACCGGGCACTATGCAAACAATTGCACGAGGCCACCAAGATGCTACAACTGCAATAAATCTGGGCATCTGGCTACGGAATGCAAGGCACCGAAGGTTGAACCGGCTGTGAATGCTGTTAGTGGGAAGCGCCCAGTGGCTAAGGGAAGAGTGTATACAATGGATGGAGAAGAAGCTGAAGGAGCTGATGGGTTGATCAGAGGGGAATGTGAAATTGACGGTAATCTTCTAACTGTACTCTTTGATTCTGGTGCAACTCATTCATTTGTCTCTAAGGATTGCGTATCAAGACTGCATCTGCCTATTACTACTTTGAGTTTTGATCTTATGGTAACTACACCTGCTAGGACTCTAATTGCTAATGCCGCATGCATGCACTGTTCAGTAGTATATAAAGATAGAACTTTTCATGCCAACCTAGTATGTCTACCCCTTAAAAACCTAGATGTAATCCTCGGGATGGATTGGTTATCCCACTACCATTGTCTTTTGGACTGTAGTCGAAAGAAAGTGGTGTTCCCAGACTCGGATCTTTTCGAGTATCTTTCTATTAACCACATTAGTGCATCGTTGAGCGAGGGCACTCAGAAGTACTTTTCATTGCTAAGTCTGGAGGGGAAGAAGGAATCGGATATTCAAGGTATTCCGGTGGTTCGAGATTTTGCGGATGTTTTTCCTGGAGATGTACCTGGACTGCCGCCTGTACGCGATGTGGAGTTTGTGATCGACATTGTACCCGGAACCGGACCGATTTCGATCGCACCTTACCGTATGGCACCTGCGGAGTTAGCGGAGTTGAAATCTCAGTTGGAGGATCTTTCGGCAAAAGGATTCATTCGACCAAGTGTTTCACCGTGGGGAGCGCCAGTGTTGTTAGTTAAGAAGAAAGACGGAAGGTCGAGATTATGTGTGGATTATCGACAACTGAACAGGGCGACGATCAAGAACAGATACCCGTTGCCGAGGATAGATGATTTGATGGATCAATTACGAGGGGCTGCTGTATTTTCGAAGATAGATTTGAAATCAGGCTATCATCAGATCAGAGTGAAGACTGAGGATATACCGAAGACTGCATTCAGAACACGCTACGGACACTACGAGTACCTAGTGATGCCGTTTGGAGTGACAAATGCACCTGCTGTCTTCATGGATTACATGAACCGCATCTTTCATGAATTCTTAGATCGGTTTGTGGTGGTGTTTATTGATGATATACTGATATACTCGAAGGATGCAACGGAACATGAAGGACATTTGCGCCAAGTTCTACAAGTGTTGAGAGAGAAGAAGCTGTATGCGAACCCTTCTAAGTGTGAATTTTGGCTGGAGAAAGTCAATTTCTTAGGCCACGTTATCTCAAAGGAAGGCATAGCTGTGGATCCGGCGAAAGTAGAGACTGTTTTGGCTTGGGAGCAACCGAAGACAGTGACAGAAATCAGAAGTTTTGTGGGTTTGGCTGGATACTATAGACGCTTCATTGAGGGATTTGCCAAGATCGTTGGACCTTTGACTCAACTAACGAGGAAGGATCAACCTTTTGCATGGACTAAGGCGTGTGAATCAAGTTTTCAGACTCTGAAGGAACGATTGACGACGTCACCTGTGCTTATTTTGCCGCAACCAGAAGAACCTTATGAAGTTTATTGTGATGCTTCGTATCAAGGCTTGGGATGTGTGCTGATGCAACATCGAAAAGTGGTGGCGTATGCTTCGAGACAGTTGAAGACGCATGAGAGGAACTACCCGACTCATGATTTGGAGTTAGCTGCCATTGTGTTTTCGCTGAAAATCTGGAGACATTACCTCTATGGTTGTACTTTCACGATATTTAGCGATCACAAGAGCCTTAAATACTTGTTTGATCAGAAGGAGTTGAACATGAGGCAACGAAGATGGATGGAGTTCATCAAAGACTATGAGTTTACGTTGCAATATCACCCTGGGAAGGCGAATGTAGTTGCTGATGCTTTGAGCAGAAAGATGCATGTCTCGTCAATGATGGTTAAAGAGCTGGAGCTACTGGAACAATTTCGAGATATGAGTCTAGGTGTGACACCGTCTGAGGGAAAGTTGAAGTTCGGTGTGATCAGAATTGCCAGTGGACTGATGGAAGAGATTAGAGAGCAACAACTGCAAGATGAGTTTCTGCTGGAGAAGAGGAACTTGGTAAATCAAGGGAAAGACCCGGAATTCAAGATCGGAACGGATGATATTTTAAGATGCAAAGACAGAGTGTGTGTACCCAATAATCCAGAACTGAGAAGGATGATCATGGATGAAGGGCACAGGAGCAAATGGAGTATTCATCCGGGAATGACCAAGATGTATCAAGATTTGAAGCTGAATTTCTGGTGGCCAGGAATGAAGAAACAAGTGGCCGAGTATGTAGCTGCATGTTTGACTTGTCAGAAGGCAAAGGTAGAGCATCAAAGACCTGCTGGTATGCTACAGAGCTTAGACGTGCCAGAATGGAAATGGGATAGTATATCCATGGATTTTGTGGTGGCTTTGCCAAGAACACAGAAGAGACACGATTCGATTTGGGTGATTGTGGATCGTTTGACCAAGTCAGCGCATTTTCTACCAGTGAGAACTACCTACAATGTGGAGAAGTTGGCTGAGATCTATGTGGCGGAGATTGTGAGACTACATGGGGTTCCGACAAGTATTGTGTCTGATCGGGATCCAAAGTTTACTTCGCACTTTTGGGGAGCTCTTCATGATGCGTTAGGAACCAAGCTGAGGTTGAGTTCGGCGTATCATCCACAAACGGATGGGCAAACAGAGAGAACTATTCAGTCGCTAGAGGATCTACTACGGGCTTGTGTGCTAGATAACAGAGGAAGCTGGGATGATCTTCTGCCATTGGTTGAATTCACCTACAACAATAGTTTCCATGCGAGCATTGGGATGGCACCGTATGAAGCTTTGTATGGTCGGAAGTGTAGGACACCTTTGTGTTGGTATCAAGATGGGGAGAGTTTGTTGATTGGGCCAGAAATGCTGCAACAGACGACTGAGAAGGTTAAGCAGATCAGAGAACAGATGAGAGCTTCACAGAGTAGACAGAAGAGTTATGCTGATCAGAGACGTAGAACCCTAGAGTTTGAGGAAGGTGACCATGTGTTTCTACGAGTTACTCAGACTACGGGGGTTGGACGAGCTATTAAGTCAAGGAAGCTTGCGCCAAAGTTTATTGGGCCTTATCAAATCACTCGACGTGTTGGACCAGTTGCGTATCAGATTGCACTACCACCATTTCTTTCCAACATTCATGATGTATTTCATGTGTCGCAGTTGAGGAAGTACATTCCAGACCCGACTCATGTGATCGTGCCAGACAACGTTGAACTGAAGGATGATTTGACCTTTGAGGCACCGCCAGTGAGTATTGGGGATAGGAGAGTGAAACAGCTGAGGGGAAAGCAGATTCCGTTGGTAAAGGTGATATGGAACAAGGATACGGGGGATGCTACATGGGAATTGGAAGACAAGATTAAGGAATTGTACCCCGGACTTTTTGCTGAACTCTGAGTTTCGAGGACGAAACTTTCTTTTTGGAGGGGAGTATTGTAAGACCTGAATTTTCAGAACAAGCTAGTTTCCGACTCACGCGTAGGATCAGTGTAAGCGTGACAGGAGTTTGATATTTGAGGAAGATTAATGAAGAAGAAAGTTCAGGAATTGCTTGAGGAATGTTGCGTAGTCGTTTTCGGAGTTAGTACGAGTCGTCTGCACACTTGCCTTAGGGCGAGCGTGTCCAGAATAGGCTATTTCGCTCTTAAAGCAACGTTTTGAGTGAGATTTCGAACTCAGGGAAAATTTAAAGATTCTCTTTATTTTTCCATCGACCAGCGTTTCATTTCGGAACTCTGGACTGTACGCACGATAGGTTTCACTTTTCGGATGTCCGCCGACGCTAATTTCTTTGCTTCGAAACCCTATTTTCGAGCAATGGATGAAGACTTTTTCTATTCGGGACTTCTAACGAAGATTCCGTCCGCGTTTCCAGACTTGTTTCGACGTTTCCAATCTTTCTTCAGTTGGAAGTTTTGTCGTTTGAGCATCACAGCAAAAAGTAGTTTTTCGGGGCAGATTAACCGACACCGCTTTTGAGTTTTTCGATATCGTTTTTCCCAAATTCTAGATATTTGTTTTGAGTTCTGGAATTCTGACGCTAGAATCTCTCTTAGAATTCCACGGTGATCGTGCTGCAAAAATCGGAATCGCGAAATTTTCATTTTCCCGCGATTTCGCCCGCCTATAAATAGGCGAAAAAGCAAAAATCTTGCCATTTCCACCCATCAAGGCCGAGAATTGTAGAGAGAGAGGGAGAGGGGAGATTTTCGCGAAATCTTGACCAATCTTCGTGCAGTTCGTCCCTACTTCTAGGTATCAAGGTAACTAACACGATTCCTACCTCTGATTGTTGTTTCTGTTGCGTTTCTGAAGCCGTTTCTGTGCTCTAAGTTTTGAGCTTTTTCTAAAATTGTCCGATTTCTCTGATTTCTCGCTTGGGTTATGTTCCTTATGTTCCCCTGAGTCTAAAACCTCTGTCAGTAAACTCTGATTTCGATTCAGTTGCCCAGGATCTGAAAAATTGACTCAAAACTCTTTTTGTCTCACATTTCGAAACTTTATTGTCGTAAAGCTATAATCTGACTTCGTGCCTTTAGGATTTGTTGTCACGGATGTCATGAGGATCGTTGCTGTCAAATTTGTTTTCAGAACTGATAACTTTGAAGTTTTGAGCCTTTATTTTGGACCAAAATGCCCCTGCGTAGTCGTATTTCGACCCGATTGTCCGAAAATTGTTCTGACAGTTTCTTTGCCTTAGTTTTACCCTAAAACTACCTTGTAAACTGATTTGATCGAAGAAAAAGAGCCGAAGCCCTTTTCTCCTTATGGCCGTGGGCTATTTCCTAAGGGGGGGGAGTTTTTCGTTTTCGAAAACTTGTCCTTTCGTACCCGTTTGTCGTATTCTGAAGCTTTGATGCTTTGTCTATCGTTTATGTATTGTTTTGCGATCGAACTAATCGATTTTGTGTGGATTCTGCTTTGTTTTTCCTCCGAGGTTCAGTTGAAGGAACTTTGGAAGTTTCAAGGCATTCCTGTGAAGGAGATTTGATTTGCGAAGCTGGATCAGCTCGAGGTTAGGGCAACTTACTATATATTAGCTATGACTGCATGATAGGCGTCGATAAATTCGACTTATGTTTTATCTGATGTTGTTTTTGATGATGAGTTGATGTTATGATGCTTTTCCATACTTGTGATGTTGTGCTTTTGTTGGATTGAGCGTTTTGACGCAATTTCGGAGTGGAGATTCATTGATCTGGTGATCTTTGATATTTCGGGTTGGATGAACAACCCTAGGCAAGTCCAAATGTGGGGTTTGAGACTTAGCCATATGTTGGTTTACTTAGACTTTCCCCGGGAAATGTATTTTGGGTGGTTGATCTTTGAAAACTTAGAATGATAGAGCTTTGAAAAACTAAAGACTTGGGAAACTTAGACTTTGAGAAATAAACTCATAACTTGACTAATTCGAATTGAAACAATTTTTATTAACGTTTAAGCATAGGAGAACTGAAGGGGAAAATATTTACGAAATACGGGGAAAAGTCGACTTTGTTGTGGGTTTGGAGAGTTATCGGAATTGGGGGAAGCCACTAAGGTGAGCTATGGTGATGATTGAAAGTCACCGAGTACTCTAGTACTCTTGGGGAGTGTTGTGGAGCCGTGTTGTATTGACCGACACCTAGTGCTCTTGTTGTTTGGGCTGTGTTGTATTGACCGACACTAGACCCTTGTGTATTCTGTGGATGGAGTTGTGTTGTATTGACCGACACTTACTCCGAGTTGTGTTGTATTGACCGACACTAACTCATGGGTTTGTTGAGATTGGGTTGTGAGCTAAACACTTTCGTGGTAAGGACGATTCGTTGTTTGGCTAACCACGTTGCATTCAATCGGGTGAATAACGGGAATGGTTCACCTGTGCATATCATGGTGAATAACGGGAATGGTTCACCTTGCATTAATGATGAATAACGGGAATGGTTCATCATTCGGTGAATAACGGGAATGGTTCACCAAGGATGAATAACGGGAATGGTTCATCCAGGATGGATTTCATCCAGGATGGATAACGGGAATGGTCCATCCATAGTGAAAATGCTTCACTTGTGGCGAACGGGAACGCGTCACAAATCCGGATTCATATTGTGCATTTCACGCATACATTCATGCTGACTGAGACTGTGTGCTGTTTGTTTATTGAAGCAATGTTAGAGCCATAACATGCTAGGATTACTTATATGCTTATATAACAACTTATATATATACCCTGTCACATGTTGTGTGTATATGTACTTATTGCTGTGAGTTGACCCTAGCGCCTTGGCTTTGTTTGTATGTTTGTCTTTGGGCGGTCGGCCTGCTGCCAGATGTCGATGGCCGACTGGTTCTCGACGGTCTCTCCCTCGGGGGGGATCAGATATGAGTTGCTGGATAGGGATGCCCCCACCGCTTGGGTGATCGATGTGGCTGGTCATCGGGCGACGTATAAGGGAAGGGTCATGGAGGACCGGACGGATGAGCGAGGACGCCTGACGAGCGGAGTGCTACGGCGTATGGAGCTGAGTTTTGACTTGCCGCCCTCAGTTCATTGTGGACCAGGCACTGGACATGCACCACCTGCACCACCTCCGACTTCACCTTCTGTCGAGGAGGACCCAGAGGAGATCGAGCCTGCTGCTGCTATATCTGTTGTGCCACCTCCGGCTACTGCCATCGCTTCTACCGACGTGGCGTCGTCCTCTAGGCTCGTACAGCCGAGGAGGGAGTCTGTTGTCCCATCTGCCTCACGTCTCTTATCTTTCTCTTCACCGCACGGCTACCGTGTGGACCCCTTGATGAGGGTGGAGGAGGAGGATGTTCTCACAGGAGAGGTGGATGTGGAGACCGGCTCGACTAGGGCGGTGCGCAGGACAGTGAGGAGGGAGGTTATGGATTTGGACACCGAGATGATTACGGTGGATTCCGACTCTGACTCCGAGAGCAGTGGGGAGAGCTACTCGCCGAGCAGCGATGAGGAGGAGGATGATTGGTGAGCTGAGCTGGGAGGGTAGGTTAGGATTAGCGACATTTTTTGTGTAGAGCTCTGATCGTCAGTTTCTTTTTGGGACAGGGTAGGTTCCGATGTGTGGCTTTTTGTGTGGTTCTTTTGAGGAGGATCACAGAGAGTCTGTCGGAGTATAGGGGTCTTCCTTTCAGGCCATTTTTGAGCGCCGACTTTCTCTTGGATAACTGTATTTTGATACTTTTACTCACAGTTCTGGTTTGTATATTTGCCTGCGGGCGTACTGCTTTGGAGTCACTGCGGCTTCGCGTGACATGGAGTGCAGCCGAGGCTGTACAGGTGTATATATTTGTATATCGGTTAGTTTAGTTGTTGGGTGTTGTCTCTACTTCTTTATCGTTTTGATTTAAAGGAAAGAAACGGAAAAAAATTTACCTGTTTTCCGCGTAAAGTTTATTTTTGGTTACTAAAGTGACGCCTGGAAGTCGGGGTGTTACACAGACCATCATTGCTGAATTACAAGAAGTCTCCACGGCTTTGCAGGAGACAATTAGGGTGAGCACTGCCAGGAAGCTCAAGGTTGATGCTTTGCTTCTAAAGTTGCAAGAAGAGGAACGCCAAGGAGGTGAGCAAAGTGTTGCTGCTACTACTGCTCAGGATGGGAGCAATGAAGAGGAGGAAGGGTCTGATGAGAGTGCAGAGGAATCCAGTTCTGAAGACTAGATTGTTATGTTATTTTGCTACTTTCCTTTATTTTTGGATGTATTTGTGCCTCTTTTCCAAATTTGTGCTAAAAAGGGGGAGTAGTTTGAAGATTCTATATGTTATGGCTTGAAATAATTTGTGTTGCTACTGAGAAGACCTATGTTCTATGTTGCTGCTATGAAGACTATTTGTTTTGCTAGTGTTAGCTTTGGTCTATTTAATTTGAAGACAAGTTCAAGACAATGGCTATGTATGTTTCAAGTTGCATCTTCTGGTTTTTATGTGGATAGCTTATGTGCAAGTAGCTTCTGATAGTACTTCTGGTATGTTGATGTTCAAGCTGATCTACTGTAAAGTCATCATATGCTAAGTGCTGATAGTACTTCTGTTTGTGTGCTTTTTGCTGCTAAGTGTTATGTTCCAACTATGCTAGTTGTTGGTATGGACGCATCATTTGAGGGGGAGCTATGCTTAAGGGGGAGAATTGATTCTCTATTTTTATCCTCTCTGGTTTGTGTGTTGTTTTAGACAAAATTTGACAAAGGGGGAGATTGTTGGTACATGTTGTCTTGCATTTTGTCAAAATAATCGATTGCCGAAGCAGATGCCGTGGCATTTGATTCTGGGAAGCTAGGGCATCAGTCCTCAGCTTGAGTTTCTGTTGTGGGCCTTTTGAAGATTAATTGAAGATATGTTTTCCGTGTTACTTGAGGAACAAGTAGCTATTCCAGAAGGTTCTATTTATGGGTTGTTATTTGTTGAAACAATCTTTGTTAAAAGATTGGTTTCTATCTTTACTTGTGCAATAAGTAACAAGATCTATAAAGATTGTGTTTTGAATTGTTGTTGCTGCAATCTGTAAGACCCTAACCTTGCTTATGTATTGCTTAAGTGATTTATTGAATAAAAGTGAAATTTCTAGTGAAGTTTGATTTAATTGCTAATCTGTCCGTGACCATGTGTGAATTTTTGAGAGGTCTTAAAGACCTAATCTTGAAAAGCTTCCTTCATGAGAGTTGTAGCTCTCTGAGTTAGCTAAATTCTCTCGTTGGTTTCAGGTCATTCCGACCTCTGTAGCCCGAGACAGTCATGTTTTAGTGACGGAAGGTCAGGCTGTATTGTACTAGCAATTTTGCTAGAAGAAAGTCTCTTAATTCCGAATTTATTTCTTTAATATCAAGGGAAGGAGTTTGCCTTGATTTATTTTATCCTCTTAATCAGTAGTTAGGAGAGTAGTTAGTTGGACTTGGGCCAAGTTATGAGGGGAGAAGAGAAAAGGAAAACCTAGCCCATGATGTATGCTAGCCGAATTCCATGAGGAAGGAAGGAAGGGAGACCTTTGGTTGACTTGTAATGCTAGAATCAAGGGGCTGATGGGGGTTATGTTCCCTTGATTAATAAAAATCAGTTTTCATGGAGAGGATTAAGAGCTAATAATGAGCATTGAAAGCTTTGTCTCCATTTGAATTTGAAGTTTTTGTGAATGCTTTGAGGGAGGGTGTTGGGCCACGAATTGGAGGGCAAAATGGGAGGTTTGCTGCAGCTTTGCTCTAATAAGGCTAAGTTAGAAACCTAACCACATACTCTCATTTTCCCACACAAATTCCGAAGAGAAAAGAAAAGAAAACAAGAGAGATAGAGTGAGAGAGGGTGGCGGCTAGAGAGAAAGAAAGAAGAAGAAGAGGAGGAAAAGAAAGAGAAACCAAGAGAAGATCAAGAGAGAAAGAAGGAGAGCAAGCAAGGACTGTGAGGAGCAGCAAGGAGAGGGCTTCTTCATTCATCCTTTTCATCATCTCCCTCATTCCAATCAGCCAAGGTAAGGGTAGAGTCTAGGTTTCTTGATGAAAATTTCATGAAAGCATGATTAAAGGTTGAATCTTTATGAAGATGAATGATGTATGAGAATGCATGAGAGGTTTAGGGCTTGATTATCTGCCATATGCTCGTGATGCCTACTGTTTAAGATGATGAGATGATGGATGCTATGCCTCTTTGCAAATCACTATTATAGATGTCACTCTTGCTATGAGTTTTGCTTAGAGCTGATTCATGATGATTCATATGCCTAAGATTGATTAAATTCTTAATGATTATGATGAGATGTTGCTACTGGAATTTAGAGGAGGAATATGTGCTGTATGTTTGTTGGAACATGGCCTAGAAACCTTGGACTCAAATGGTTAGAAATTAATTTGAAGGTAAAAGTATCACTGCCAGTTTTCTGTACTGGACAGCGAGCTTCAGAGCCTAATATCACCTGATTCTGGGTCTCAGATGAAAAAGTGATAAACTAGAAAGTTGTATATTTTCAAAATAGCTTTCCAGGCATGTATAGTATGTCAATTTCGGCTGAGAAATGAATTCTGGAGACCAGTTTTAATGCACACTGTTCCTGCTGTCTAAATGCTAGGGTTCGAGAAGAAGAGGAACTTGGACAGCAAGGAGCAGATTATCCAAGCTTCATTCTTCCATTCTTTTCAGATCAAGAAATCAAGGTAAGGGCTGATCTCTAGGACATGGGTAGAGTTTAGGGATTTCTATGTGAAAAGTTATGATTTCATGTGTACAAAAATGCGGTTTTGGTGGATTTTTCTTTAGCTTTTTGATGTATTGATTGTTGCTGATTGCTACTGGAATTTTTACCATATTTTTGAATCTTGTGTGATGCCATGATCAGTAGGTTAATGTTTGGCAAATGACCCTAGGTCCTGTGTATGGAAACCATGAGTTTATGCCAAATTTGCCTAGATTTTCACATGATTTTAACATGTAATTGTGACATGATCAATTCTGGATTTTTGGAGAGTATATGCTTATGGTTGTTGGCTGGACATTGACTTGTGAAGTTGAGATGGAAGGAAGGAAGAGTTTTAGAAAATCTTGGACCCTTTAGGGTTCGGCTAAGCCACTTTTGTGGTTGTTGGCAAGTTTTCTTCCTTCCGATTCATGCACAAGTTTATGTGATGGCTTGATTGATGAAGTTGCCATGACTTAAGTGTTGATGTGCATGAGAATATGACTATGTGCTTGATATTGCTTATTTGATGCCTGATTTGAATATTGCCAAAAGGTCGCTCATCCAGCTGTAATTCCTTTTGGTGCTGTGGTTATTATTGTGATTATGTTGTATAAGTCTTGTGAAGATGTTAAGACTCTAGGTTGACTAATAGAGCCCTAACAAAGAGAAATGAGAACTTAATCGCTTGCAAGTAAAATGTGATGTAATTGGAACATAGGTCTAGTGAGGACTATGGACCATGAGAACGATGGTACCGTTAGAGACAAACGGTTACTTGCACGCGAGGGTGTTTTGTGGGTTGTACGGTGTGTCCCCACGTGATTTGGTTGACTGCGGTCACCTTGTGATTCTGTGGACGGACGGTGTATCCCCCCACATGAATGAGGGTTGTACGATGTGTCCCCTCAGAGAATTGTTCATCTGCGGATGACCGTGATTATGGTCATTGGTGTTGAGGTGGTTGTGTGAATGGTGAGGTCGTTAGCCTAACTGAACTTAGGAGACTGACTGTGATATAACGTAAAGATTATGCTTATTATACCTTGTAATTTATGAGAATACATGAATAGGTGAATGTTTTTATGAGAACATGTGATCTGACCCTGTTATTTGTTTATGTGTTTATTTGGGGGGGGTAGATGGTGACCACCACGATATTGGAGACTATCGTGAGATGGAAGATCGTTCTGAGTAGGCCAGCGGAAGACCGGCTTTGGGAGACCGAAAGTTCCGGAGTCCGGAGAGTCTACGTCGGCGATGCGGAGCTCTTAGGGAGGGACAGATCTGGGACGGTTGTGGAGAGGCAGATCCTTAGGGATGGCACTATTGTGCTGCCACATCCTCCCGCTAGGTTTCATCAGACTACAATGGACGAGGAGGAAGAGGATCCTTCGGAGGACACTACAGTGGAGTCACGGTTGGTCGAGGAGGAGGAGGCAGTGGAGTCTTCACCACCAGAGGCCAAGTCGGGAGTCTGTGCGCAGCGTGTACCTGGGCGTCCAAAGTGCTTTAGAGTGGGACCTCGGAAGAGCGTGATAAAGCTGGAGCAGTCTAAGAAGAGAGCGCGTGGAGCGGGAGCTGACGTTCCGGAGCGGGATCAGGATTAGAGTGTTCCTTTCTGTGGGGCTGGGAATTCGTGTCGAACTATTATTTATCATTTTTACTTTCGGGTTTTCTTTTGATGTACTTTGATGTAGGGCTTCAGCCCAAGGTTTAATTTATGTACTTTGGAGTTACAGTTTCTTTATTTATGAGTATTTCTTATTTATTCCGCAAATTTATTTCGTAAAGTTTCAAGAGTCGCAATTAATGAACCTTTGTCATTAATTCAAGATTAATAATTGAACGACGAAAATTCTTTACGAAAATGGTGATGTTTGGTTTACTATGTGACACTCGAGAAATCGGGGCGTTACACAATCTGTTACTTCAGCCTATGCTAACCCTAGAGCCCATGCTGCCGCTGTTGAAGTCTATAAAAGGATGAAGACATAAAAAATGAAGACCACCGAAGCTATTGAGAGAGATCAATTGTTTTAGGATTTGTGATTGTGCTTTGTCCTTTGTTAGTTGTGAATCCTCTTTGCTCACTGATTCTATACAGCAAAGAAGGGTTATGTGTGTTTGATTGCCTTCAAACTCTTATTGTTGATTGTGTTCACCAATCACTGTGGCAGTAATTGAGAGAAAGTGAGATGAGCTCTCATACTTAGGTTGAGATACTAAGTAGAAATACACTGGGTAGATTAGGAAGTGAATTATGAACTGTTGTGTTCATGAGTGTCTGTAATTCCTGAATCTTGAGATAGTGGATTTCCTTTCTTTGGGTGCAAACCCTCCAGACGTAGGTGAAAGTTTTTCACTGAACTAGGTTAACAATTCCTGTGTTTTGTTGTTTCTGTTTTAAGTTACTGTTTTACTGCTAAGCGATTGTCGAACCTATTGTCCCAGCATTGTGCATGACAGTCGTACTACAGGGAACCTGAATTACATATGTAATATTGATTGAAGTGGTTCTGAATCAAAAGAGGGTCGAATAAACATCAAGAAAATCATATTATGAGGTACAAAAACTTGATAAGGGAAGGTGAGTTATATTTATTCCTCCAATAGTTATCAAAGAAAAAGATATTGATTTCAAAGAAAACATGATTACCAATAAATCTACTCATGCTTGCATAACATTTATGCAGTTATACCCTCTCAACTTGTAATTTTTCTAAACTTTAACTTTGTCTGGTCACACACACTTGAAAGAATTGATGTGTTAGAGACAAAGTTCCAGCTGTGGTGAAACTAATCTACTAACCATGTATATAAAATCTGATGCTCATACACAGTGAGAGCCTGCAAGCATGATTAAATGCAAAGGAAAAATGAGTAATTTAGCAAGCGAAAAAGTTAAAAAGAAAATACGTAAACCCAGAACAAAAAAAATGCAATTAATGGCAAAGATGGTAATTTCGAGATGGCATATCAGGATCGCAAATGTAAGGAGCGTAGGCAGAAGAAGAGTGGCTCGCCACTTCGATGTGGTTTTGGCTCTTTCCCTTCCTCGTCTTATGTAGTATTGTAAACCGCTCCCAATTTCTTCACAACCACAACCATGCCTGCGCCGCAGATCTCACCGACGCGTCACTTGAGGCTATCTCCAGGAATGGACATTGTCGCTCTATCGCCCACTTACCTTCACTCTACTAGTAAGCAAATCGGAGTAGTTTTTTTGTTCTCTCATGCTGTAGCTGTGTAGAGAATGAAGCAGAACACGAGGAAAAACGAAAAAGGGATCGTTAAGAAGACATACTGGAGCCCTGATTATCAATTTCAGTCTGGAGCCTTGATTCTCAATTTTAGATTTTATAATGAGAAAGATGTGAAACGATAACTGACTTTAGGGAATAATCAGACGGAAGAGGAAGATGAGAGATTGCAAAGGAATTCATAAGGATGTGAAACGGTAAGTTTAGGCAATAAATGTTAAAGCATAGAAGAAATGAATGGAAGATGAAGAGTAAGATGCAATCAACCGCCCTGATCCAATCTAACAAAAATGTGCAGCATTTTTACACAAATGTCCATGTTTAATTTGAGAGTTGTGTACAATGAATTATTAAATGACAAAGTTGCCCTCAAGATAACAGAAAATCCTCCTTTATATATATTAATTATTATAGATATATAGATAGATAGATAGATAGATATAGATATAGATATAAATGTTAAAAGTGTTGTTGAAGTTGAACAATCAAGAGTACCAGCCATAATGAAACTTTTTCAACCACAACCTTTTTAAACTTTTAAGATTGATCAAAAAATAGTCAATATTGATACGTTGATTTTTAATTCTAGAAAACGTCCACAAATATTAAATTATCATGTTGTTTGACACTTCTTGCTATGAGGCGATCAGCTGTTTTTTTGTTTTTTGTTTTTTTAGAAAAGATAAAACACTATTGTTCTTCTTTGTTAGAGGTCATTTTTTCTTTGTTTCTTATCACTTGACACTTATATGTTGGTTGCACTGCATAGTTAGTATCTATTATAGTCAAAACAATTTTATTTATTTTCTGCAGGTGAGAAAATATTACCACTATATATTAGTGTTGTTACATAAATTATGCATATTAAAATTTATATTTTTACAAGTCATATAATCTTGAGTCTTGCCCCATACATATACTTAACAGTTTCTAACTAAACTTGCCAGCCTCGATTTCCTAATTCAACGATCATGGGATATACATGACGTCTGTTATAGAGAATTGTTAAGGATAAAGTATAAAACTAACTATAATTAGAATGCACAACCTACATATTCTAGATATGTTACAGTTTATTCGCACCCATTTTAGACGTATAAAAACCCCGATAAGAGTATGCAATTAATTGTCACACTCAGGATTCATAATTAATTAATTGATTCACCAAATCATACAAGACACACACCATGACCGAGTTTACAGAATTGTTCCCTGTAGGCAAGCAAATAGATGGTTTGATGTATATGTACGTGTACATCATCACCTTCGATTTCCAAACATTCATTATCATTTGCATCATAGTCACACTGTTCTTCTTCATCTTCTACCAAATTCTCCACGGTTTGTTCTACTGGCTCATGGAAATGCGGTCAAACGAATTGTATGACCTTGAAGGAGGAACTCAGCTAGCTTACCACGGTGACTCAGGGCGGGTCACCGTCTTTCATGCTCTTGTCCTAAACAATTTGCAGGCATGGACAATGGTGGATGCATTTCATGAAGGGGATTTTGTTAGAAGTCCCACATTGGCTAGAGATAGAGCCAAGATAAGCTTTATAAGGGTAGTGCAAACCTCAACTCTTGAGCTAGCTTTTGTGGTTGAGTATAGGCCTCCCAATTTCTAATATGGTATCAGAGTCTATCCTAGATCCATTTGTTGTGGAGACCACCCATATTTGGGCCACCCGTTGTTGATCCCACGTTCGAGTCTGTTCAATCCTGGACGTGAGGGGGTGTGTTAGAAGTCCCACATTGGCTAGAGATAGAGCCAAGATAAGCTTTATAAGGGTAGTGCAAACCTCAACTCTTGAACTAGCTTTTGTGGTTGAGTATAGGCCTCCCAATTTCTAATAGATTTTGATGAGAAACGAGGGCAAAAGCTTAGAGCATTGAAGAAATTGCCTCCATTAGTGAATTTTGGAAGACATGATGTAGTGCGAAGTTGTAATGAATGTGCAATTTGCCTTGAAGATTTCCAAGTTGGACAATTTTAACAGAAATCTCAACCTAGCTTGCAGAAGAAGCTCAATGAAGAAGAAGAAGAAGAAACTGTATTGAATCTTGTAAAATGAATATTCTGATTACAGAGAGTGTTTGTGCTAACACTATTTATATATAGTAAACTCTTAACTAATTGTAGTTATAACTACCCTAACAAACTTTGACAGCTGGCTTAACTAACTACTAATTATTACAAAGGAGTCCCTGAACTCTTGCTTCTGTTTTGTATCAATCCTTGAACACTCTAATATTTCACACCCTCCCACAAGCTGGAGGTCGAAAAATATCTATCATAGCCAGTTTGGTTGCAAAGCCTTGGAAGACCCGGGGCTGAAGTGCTTTAGTAAAAACATCTGCAACTTGTAGTGTTGTAGGGATAGGTAGCAACTTGAGAATTCCAGCTTGCAGTTTTTCTCGAACCACATGGCAATCAATGTCTAAATGCTTGGTTCTCTCATGAAAAACAGGATTGGCAGCAATGTGAAGTGCACTTTGATTGTCACAGAACAGAACTGGTGTTGCAGTGCAAGTAACTTTAAGATCCTGCAAGAGATATAACAACCATTGTAGCTCACAAGTAGCATAAGCCAATGCCCTGTACTCTGCTTCACTAGAAGATCGAGACACAGTAGTTTGCTTCTTTGCTTTCCAAGAAACCAAATACCTTCCAATATAGAAACAATAGCCTGAGATAGACCTTCTAGTATCTGGACAACCAGCCCAATCAGCATCTGAATAGCCTTGAATATTGATAGTGGAATTTCTAGGAAACAACAATCCTAATCCAGGTGAAGCTTTCAAGTATCTGAGAACCCTCTGTGCAGCCTTGAAATGTCCATCCATAGGATTACTCATGTACTGACTGAGCTGCTGTGTTGCATGTGAAATATCAGGCCTAGTAGTAGTGAGATACAAAAGCCTTCCCACTAGTCGTCTGTAAGCAGCTGGATCATCATATGGCTTTCCTTGTTCTTGAGACAATCTGATAGAAGGATCAAGTGGTGTAGCAACTGGCTTACTTCCTAAAGTTCCTGTTTCTTGAAGTAAGTCAAGACAATATTTTCTCTGACAAAGAGAAATTCCTGAAGTAGAATGTGCAACTTCAAGACCAAGGAAATACTTCAACACTCCTAGATCCTTGATTCCAAAAGCTTGATGAAGTGAATCTTTGACTAACTGGAATTCAGTCACAGTGTTACCAAATAGTATCACATCATCTACATATACCAGCAAGCCTGTGAAAGAAGAGCCTTGGAATTTAACAAAAAGAGAATGATCTGATGCAGTTTGTTTAAAACCAAGAGTTTCTAGATGAGCTGACAATTTTTCATACCACTTCCTACTAGCCTGCTTAAGTCCATATAGGGATTTTAATAATTTGCAAACTTGATTTGGCTTTACTGAAGGCACCCCTGCTGGTATAGTCATATACACATCTTCATCTAAATTGCCATGTAAGAAGGCATTGTCTACATCAAGCTGATGGAGATGCCAATTCTGAGAAGCTGCTAAGGCTAAAATTACTCTTACTGTAGTTAGCTTTGCCACTGGTGAAAAAGTGTCAAAGTAATCCAAGCCTTCCACCTGATTGTAACCCTTTGCTACTAACCTTGCTTTATACCTGGCAAGAGTCCCATCGGCATTCCTTTTAACCCTGTAAACCCATTTGTTTCCTATTGGTTTTACTCCTTCTGGTAAATCTACCAATTTCCAAGTACCATTCTTCTCAAGTGCTTTGATTTCTGCTTGCATGGCTTCTCTCCAGTGTAAATCTTTGTTTGCTTCTGCAAAAGTAGAAGGCTCCTGATCTTGAGCAATGTTGAGAGCATAAGCTTTGTGTGCAGTAGACAGCCTCTCATCAGAATAATGATGAACAATACTGTGAGCAGTGCTGCTGCGAATAGGTAAAGCACTGAATTGAAAATTTGCCAAATGGACAGGTCTTTTAAGTGGTCTTGTGGATCTTCTAACTTCAACCTCGCCTTCAGCTGTGATTGAACCAGGTTGAGGAATTTCATCTACTGTCTGAGTGTTAGGGATTTCATCTTCAATGGAAGCACCTGAAGGCATCTCATGTTGCACTCCATCTTCAATAGAAGCACATGGAGTTGACACACTCGCATCTCCTTTTGCTGATTGAATTTCTGAGGCAACATTCAGTTTGTCAGCTGTAGACTCTGCTTGTGTTTGTAAATCAAGACAAGTCCAAGCAGGTGAATTTGAACCTTTGTAAGGCAACACATGCTCATGAAAAATAACATCTCTTGAGATAAAAATTTCTTGTGTTATAAGATCCATCAAGACATACCCTTTCATTCCTTGCTTGTATCCCAAGAAAATGCATTTCCTAGCCCTTGGATCTAATTTGGATCTGTTATTTGTAAGAGTAGTAGCAAAACAAAGTGATCCAAAAACCTTCATCATTTCCAGATCCACTGCCTCTCTATATAACAACTCATATGGTGACTTGTTCTTCAAGAGCTTACTTGGTATCCTATTCATAAGGAATACAGCATGCAACACAGAGTAACACCACATCTTCTTGGGTAGTTTGGACTGAAACAATAAAGCTCTTGCTATATTGAGAATATGCTGATGCTTCCTCTCAACCCTCCCATTCTGCTGAGGGGTACTCACACAAGATTTCTGATGAACAATTCCCTGAGCAGAGTAGAATGCAGGAAGAAGAAATTCTGGCCCATTGTCACTTCTTATAGCTTTTACTGTCTGTCCAAACTGAGTTTTAACTAATGTGATGAAATTCTTCACTTGCTGCTGAACCTCACCCTTGTTATTGAGTAATACAACCCAAACAAATCGGCTATAATCATCCAGAACAGTAAGAAAATACTTGTGATTGTGAACAGAAGCTTGAGCAAGAGGACCCCAAATATCCATATGAACCAGGTCAAAACATTTTTGTGCTTTACTAACACTGACAGTGAACATTTTTCTCTTTTGTTTTGCCAAGTGGCAAACATCACACACAATTGACTTACTAACACTAATGGAATTTTGTACAGTGTGTAAAGCAAGTAGTCTATCATGAGATAAGTGTCCTAACCTGAAGTGCCATAAAGCACCAGGTGGGATAATATGACCAAAGTCATTTATTTCTGAAGTAGAACTATGCTGAATTGAAAAACAGGTACTAGAAGAACTACTAACTACAAGGTGATAGAGTTCATCAGGCTGCAAACTACCCAAACCAATCCTCCTCTAGGTTTGCACTTCCTGAACAAAACAGTGAAATTTACCAAATATCACATCAACACCATGTTCCTTTGCTAGCTTATGTACTGAGACTAAGTTGTATGTGAATTCAGGAACGAAAAGGACATGTGTCAAGAGAATAGTTTGTGTGATTCTAACAGTTCCAGCATAGCATGTTTTGATGATAGTACCATTAGGCAGCTTAACACTAATTGGTTTCACTTCAGTGATTGTGTTAAAAGACATTTTATCAAAACATATATGGTCACTTGCACCTGAGTCTATAATCCAATCTCTACTATCATAATGTTGAAAACAAGATAGAGCAATAGGATTACCATGTCCTGCAGCATTTCCTTCGCAAGTAATAGCCTTCACCACATGATTTACAGAAGCACTACCATTCACAGTAGCACCACCATTTTCTGATCCTTTCTTTGAAGTTGTAGTGACATGCTGAATCATGTCTAGGATTCTTTTGTACTGATCTGCAGTAAAAGGTTCTTCAACTCCTCTTTGTGAGTAAACATCATCCTCATCTGGATCATCAGTAGAATCTGAATTTCTGGATGTATTGTTGACATGACTTGTACTATTTCTGGAATTAAAAGTAGTTGGATATCCATGTAGCCTATAGCATATCTCAACAGTGTGTCCTGGCTTCTTACAATGAGTACAAAATTTTCCTGTGTTTCTGTAGGAAGAACCACCAAATTGACCTTTTCCATATGGTGGTTTCTTTCCTTCTGCTGCATTCACTATTGCCAATGAATCTCCTTTCTCCTCTGTCTCAGTTTGCCTCTCATGCTGTGTAGCTAGGGAAACAACCTTAGCTAGTGATGGTAAAGGATGACTCATCAAAATCTGTGATTTCACCACTCCAAAGCTATCATTCAGCCCTAAAAGAAATCTGATAGCATTATCTTGTTCTCTAAACAGCTTCACACTTTCAATTGCATCACATCTACAAGGAACAGTGCATCTACATTGTGGAATTGGACGATAATGCTCTAATTCCTCCAAAAGTATCTTCAACTCAGTGTAATACTCACTCACAGAATTTGAATTTTGTTTCAAATTACTGATTTCATTATGCAATTCAGAAATTCTAACTAGATCTCCTTGAGAAAACCGATCTCGCAGGTCTCTCCAAGCATCAGAAGCATTTTCAAGAAAAACTATACTGTTTGCTATAGAAGTCGTTACCGAATTAAGGATCCATGAATGGATCAAGCTATTGCAGCGTTCCCAAGCCTCAAAGTTTGCATCGGTTGCTGCTGGTACTGGAATTTCACCGCTGACGAATCGAAACTTGTTCTTCGCGACCAGCGCACGCTTCATCGATCTCGCCCAAGCGTTGTAATTCTTGCCATTCAGAGGTGGATTCACCATCGTTGCTGCAGGATTATCGCTTGAATGTATGTAGTAAGGTGATGCTGGATTCTGAGTAGGATCGAGCACCACATGAGGAACAGCGTTTTGATTCTGGTTCTGGCGATTCACCATTGTTGCAGATTGCGGAAGCTCTAAGATGATTTTGCTCTGATACCATAACAGAAATCTCAACCTAGCTTGCAGAAGAAGCTCATAGTCACACTGTTCTTCTTCATCTTCTATCAAATTCTCCACGGTTTGTTCTACTGGCTCATGGAAATGCGGTCAAACGAATTGTATGACCTTGAAGGAGGAACTCAGCTAGCTTACCACGGTGACTCAGGGCGGGTCACCGTCTTTCATGCTCTTGTCCCACATTGGCTAGAGATAGAGCCAAGATAAGCTTTATAAGGGTAGTGCAAACCTCAACTCTTGAGCTAGCTTTTGTGGTTGAGTATAGGCCTCCCAATTTCTAATATGGTATCAGAGCCTATCCTAGATCCATTTGTTGTGGAGACCACCCATATTTGGGCCACCCGTTGTTGATCCCACGTTCCAGTCTGTTCAATCCTGGACGTGAGGGGGTGTGTTAGAAGTCCCACATTGGCTAGAGATAGAGCCAAGATAAGCTTTATAAGGGTAGTGCAAACCTCAACTCTTGAGCTAGCTTTTGTGGTTGAGTATAGGCCTCCCAATTTCTAATAGATTTTGATGAGAAACGAGGGCAAAAGCTTAGAGCATTGAAGAAATTGCCTCCATTAGTGAATTTTGGAAGACATGATGTAGTGCGAAGTTGTAATGAATGTGCAATTTGCCTTGAAGATTTCCAAGTTGGACAATTTTAACAGAAATCTCAACCTAGCTTGCAGAAGAAGCTCAATGAAGAAGAAGAAGAAACTGTATTGAATCTTGTAAAATGAATATTCTGATTACAGAGAGTGTTTGTGCTAACACTATTTATATATAGTAAACTCTTAACTAATTGTAGTTATAACTACCCTAACAAACTTTGACAGCTGGCTTAACTAACTACTAATTATTACAAAGGAGTCCCTGAACTCTTGCTTCTGTTTTGTATCAATCCTTGAACACTCTAATATTTCACAAATTTTGTCAAGTTTTTCCCATGTGCAAGCACATTTTTCATTCAGATTGCATAGACCGATGGTTGCAGAAGAAATCAACGTGTCCAATATGTCGTAAATGTATATTAGATTAATTAATTGTTGTAGAATAGTTATCAAAAACTGTAAATATTTGTATATATCAATAAGGTTGAACATATTAAATTATTAGACTTGCAATATCATATCTTTTAAAAAACAATGACTCTTCATAGGTAATTGTTTTTCTTTTTCATCTTTGTTATAAAAGAAATTAGAGTTATTTTAGTGGAGGAACTATATTGGTACATGGGAGAACATATAATTAAGTCAATCAAAATGTAGAGAACATGTGGGTCAATCTGCAATTGCATAGAATCTACCCGATTTTAAAATATCGAACCACAGGAAATTGAGTGAAAAACGTTGGTTAAAGCTTGAAGCTTGTAAGTTTGAAAAGCAAGAAAATTCTGAATTCAATGTTGATTGTTGGTGACAAAATGTTGTCAAAATAGCAATTGTAAAACGTGAGAAATATCAAATGTAAAAGCACTTTGGGTTGTTGATCATCCATTTTATTCTAGTAAACTCATCTTATGTATGTCAAACCTTGAACCTTTCTTTGATGCTATAGCCTATCCAATTACTCATTGATACCTCACATAAGCAATTCTCTCAAACTAAAAGTTAAGCTAAATTCCTTGCGTACTTAAACATTCATTTGAGGCTCTAAGCATATCATATTCAGGACAACACAACCCAACCTTTCCTCTATTCTTAGCAGCAAGCATAGAAGGATCAATTTTAATTTAGTTCCCTAAACTAGAATACAACTTTCGTTCTGATTTTAGTTTAGTATTTAGCAAGTGTGCACTCCAGCTAATCATACATTTCAGAATTGAAATCCAAAGATAGAAACAAGAACTCATGCATAGAGATAGAATTAACAACTAGAACTTCATAGAATCTCTAAAACCCAAAGCAATGAAAAGACTAGCCAAGCATGGCTAGAGAATCCATACAAGAAAATGTAAAGAACCTGAAAATTACAAGGTGGAAGCTTCCCACAAGCCCCAAGTTGCTCCTCAGCTTATAAACTTAGCCAAAAGTATCAAAAATGACAAGAGTCTCTCAAAAGAAATGACAAAATCTTATTTCTAGACAAAATGGGCGAAACTAGACGCTCAAGCGCTAGAATAGCATGCTTGAGCGCGAATTTCTCAAGCCTTAAACCAAATGTTTCGGTTCACACTGACGCTCGAGCGCTAGACAGGGGCGCTCAAGTGCCAACCTTCAAAACTGGCAGCCAAAAGCTTATGTTGAATTGGCGCTTATGGGCGCTTGAGGGCCACAAGCTCGCCTGAAAAGCCCTTCAACTTCAACTTAACTCCACTTGAATGCCTCATTCAAGCCTTCAAGCCTCTTGACCTTCCCTCTTCAGCTTATCTAACCTGAAAACATGAAGACCAAGCTAGGAAAATATCTAGAAACTCAAAGGTTAATTTGCACAAAGGCTCCCAAAATAAGTTGAAACTACATAAGACTCTTAAACTTAACTAAAATGCAATAAAAGTCCCTACAAAACTATAAAATTACCAAAACGAAACAAAAACAGAAATAAAGGCAAAAATGCATGAGAATGCATGAAATACTACATGAGACACAAGAAAAAGACTCAAAACTATCAAAGAAATGACCCTAAAATTAGGACTAAATGAGGGTCATCACACCACTATACTCAACGACAGCTCGCCCTCGAGTGTAAACACAACTCACTTGCCCTCAAGCGCAAGAAATGCTCCCAAAACAAGTGCTGAACAAGAAATACTATCATAAAACCAGGGGATTATCAACTATAGCTGGTTCCAAAAGAAATACACAACAATCTACTTCATGCAACTTTTAGACAAAGAAGAGTGTAGAGTCCACTACGAGAAGCATATAGATCCAATATTCCTAGGATGAAATATTGATTTAGTGCACTGAGCACGCAAGTAGTTCATAGGTTCTGGATATCATTCACTCAAGAGAACCAAAGATCAAGCATGCACAAATTCAAAGAGACTTCAAAAAGGTTGAAATGTTGGATAGGTATAGCACAAGGAGGTTGATCCCTAATGAAGGCTAAGGCTTCATAACAAATTGAGTGTGGTCCTATTCAGAAACCCCGAAGCTCAAAAAAAGAAACATTATGAACACAAGTCTCTTGACCCCTTTTCACATTTTTTTCTTTTTTTTTAAACTCCAACTTTGGTTAGGAGTGCTTTTTTTTTTCCTTTTCTTAACACTTGGGGCAAGAGACATTTTACACTTTACTCAGCTCCAAAACAATATAAGGACCCACACTCCCCAAATTCCAACCTATCATTCGTCCCAATTATTTAGCTAACAATGAAATCTTCAATAGGCTCAAAAGGGACAACTAGGGACAAATGTACAAACCAACAAACTGTGAAGCTCAAAAACCTACAAGTCTCAAGAATATTACAAGTTTCACCAAGCATGCCAAGAGTGAAATAAATACAGAACCAAGAAGTACAAGTGAGTTAGGATCTTCTAGAGAAATTTTATGGCGAAGCGCCAAAGATGGACCTTTATGGACTCACACAAACTCTATCCTCAAGAAACACTCGGAAGATCGAAGTCTCCTCCTCTCTTCCCCAAAGCATGCAATCACTCATCCCCAAAACAACACAAGTATTCACAACAACATTTTCAAAACCATAACATGTTAGAGAGCAAAACTAAGGGCAAAATCATGTGAGTATAGGGAAGTAAAAGACCCAACAACAACTCTAACTAAACAGTGCCTGAATAAAAGAAAAATAAAAACTACAAATAGAAAAATATGCCAAAAATGAATGAGGAATGATAGCAATTCCACAAGTGTACAGATTGATCGAAGTAATAAAAAGATTGTCGAACCACAGGGATAGTTGTTAATCAATTGCTTCTTAGAGTTTAGTGTTTGGAATGTGAAAAGAAAAATAATATAAGTTTGAGTTTTGTATTGTGCAAAACACTTGTAATCAAAAGCTAGAATCAATTCAGACAAAGAAGTACCTTGGGCGGAGTTTCACTTAATCCAATTATGTTTCTTACAACCAAATCCTTATATGAACTTTAGAGCCCCTTCTATGATGCTATAGCCTTTACCTTTACTTGTTAATACCTTAATCAAGTAAATCATTCTATTTCAGTTGCTAAACCTAATGCCTTAGTACCTAGTCAATTCAATTGAAGAATTATTGTTCTATGTTCAGGCCAACACAATAAGTTCCCGCCCTTATACCTAAGTAGTCGTAAACAAATCAATCTAATCCCAAGTCCCTTAATCCTTACAAACTACCGTTGTGCAAGAAGAAAGCCAAACACTTGCATGCATTCAAGAGAGTACTGAAACAGAGAGAAGATACATATAAAGGAAACTTTATTCATATAAGAAACTCAGAAGTTCAAAACATAATCAAAACTAAGGTTCACTTCACCCAAAGTACAAAGAAAACTAGCCAAGCATGGCTAGAGAACTCATAATGCAAACTAAAAGAACAAAAACCTGAAATAAGAGTGCCAAGAAGCCTCCACAAGCTCCAAGAAACTAAAACTCTAAGTTTTGTTCAAAAATTTACAAGATACCAAATGAAATGACAAAAAACCTAATTTATAGACTTCTCAGCGGTCCGCCACGCATGTGCGTGGCTTCTTCCACGCACATGCGTGGCCAATATGTCCAACAACAGTCCCCAGGTCAGCCCCTCCACGCATGTGCGTGGCCTAGGGGGCGCACATGCGTGGGCTTCAGCAATTCTCCCATTTCTTTGCACCAAAACGCCACGCATGTGCGTGGCATAGCCGGCGCACATGCGTGGCTCATCAGATTCTTCTCTTAATTTTGTAACTCCTTCTTCAACTATCATCATGGCTCATTACTTGGTCTTCAATCAACATCATTAGTCATCAAAAACATCTGAAACCTTCAAAGAATATCAACAAACCATAATTCCGCCAATGTAACTCATGGAAACACTCATTTAATCACAATAATTCAGCAACCATCCATTCAATTCATCAAATAAAACTTCCAATGTGCAATTAACACTGATGAATTCATAAGATTCCAGCTCAAACCAGACCATAGGAATTACTCTCTACTAAAACTAATAAAAAGACCAAATAAATTGATTAAAAACACCTAAACTAATGCAGATGCAATTATGAATTAAAAAGGGACTCAACTTGACTTAAAACTCAATAAAGGACTCAAAAAGGAAAAGAAAGAAACAAGAAGGACTCGAAAAACATAGAATAAACCTCGGGTCATCAAAGTACACTAAAGGTAAGAAGTAACCTCAAAACCATCATTCCATGGGGTCGTGATCATCCCCATCATGATGAAAATCTGGTGCTACTCCAGCTTCATGATCAATGCTTAAACCCATCATCCCCTGCTCCAAAGTGTTAAGGTCCAATGGGCCTTCATAAGCGGGATGGGACGTGTTTTCTCCCCACCAATAGAGATCAAGATCCTTATGAAGGCGATCTTACCATAAAAACATCTGCCCAAAACCAGCCTCCATCCACATAGGTGGAGGGTCAGCACGTGGTGGCGGCACCACCTCATTCACTTCAACATCTTCTTCATCTACACCCACTAGCTCTTCCTCCTCCTCTTCTTCCTCACGTGGCATTATCTCCATCCAATCATTGCACAACTGGTTCACTCTGGTCTTGGTATTGAGGCGCAATCATCAACCTCTTCTCAATCACACAGAGTGACCTCACAACATTGTCCATAATTTGGTTGACCATGGAGGTAATCAGATGAGGATAGATGGGTCGAGGCTTGTCTCTACCCACATTGTAGTGCGCATAGATCTTGTAAGCTATGATCCTCAGCACATCTATGAGATGACCTCTAATGATGCAAAAATTGTAACCAAAGCCATCTTCCTCACCTTAGATTTGTGAGAGCTTGGAATCAAAGAATCCTGGATAAACATAGCCCACACTCTAGCTACCAGTGTCATATCTTTCCTCAGCAAGTAATTGATCTCTCCATTTTCACCCAACTCCCAATTCCGTCCAGGCCTAACTAACATCGATTTCATATCTTCAACCAACTTCGGTGTTTAGTTTGGAAGAAGCTCATGGATTGTGGCCTTTACAGGGAAAAGAGCCTTCTCTTCATCCTTAGTGAGGAGACCAAGGAGTGTTTAGATATCTACAGCCTGGTATGGAATGACATTCCCCCTAAACAAAGAGGAATAGGTCGGGGGTCTGGTTTGTGCTCCTGGTCGTCACAATTGGTGTTTGAGAAGTACTCCCTTACGACCTCACAAGTAATGGGAATGGGGTTAACCAAATCCCCCCACTTCCTTGTCTCCATGGCTATCTGCATCCCGAGGGTGTCTCTCCTTCCCTCCCTGAAGGCAACTCTCCGCTCCTTCACACACTCCTAGTGTTCTAGGAAAGATTGATAGAACTCTTCCTTTTTCACCGAAAGGAAGCGGGTGCGGTCATAGTTTCGGGATGAAGAGGATGAACTCGTGGCTCTTGGGTAGTTCCTCGCTCTTTTAGCAGGCATCTTCACAAAATTATCACACCCACAAGCCACAAATAAACGTTAGCGATGTTAGTTATAAATGAAATCAAAGACCTTGAAGGGAAAAACTTCTCAAACTCACCCATTTACAAAACTCTCTCTTTGAATGTTGATTGATTGCTGATATAATGTGTTCTCTGAACATGATAATTGTGACGTTGATATGACTTAATTATGGAGATAAAATACATATATATGTTATGATCGTTGAGCATATGTTGTGACACGTTAATATGGACTATGATCGGAGCGATGTGATAAGCGTTGAGATAATTAGACAGAGGGTCTGAACTACTGTTGCTGATACGGATCGTGACCTTGGTTACCTTGGGGTGATAGGGATCTTTTGGAAATGATAGACTTTTGGAAAATATCATAAGATTTAAGTTTCAAAGAAAGACTTCATAATGCATCTAAGTCAAAGCGATAACACTTTCATAATCTAAAGAGAACCTTTTGTATGAAAAGAATTAGGATGCAGGATAGGGTTTTGGAAATGGGAGCGGTCGACGATCCAAGAACTGTTAAGCATTTGATTCTGAAATACGGACATCTAGTAGGGTGGACCGTCGTGACTGGTGGGTCACGAAAGTGCAGATGGCACTTGTTGCTCATGAGAGTAACTGAATCATGATACCTTCGCGTGTGGTTAGAGACTGAGACTGTTAGTTAGAGACTTATCGTGGGGGGACGGTTCGTTGTTTGACTAATCATAATGCATCCATGCATTCATAGTTGAAAAAAGTGTCGAGTGTACTTCAAGGCATAGCAAGCAGAAATGGTTAAACCATGAGCGGTTAGGACCGTCTTGACTATGGACAAGGAGAGTAAGCGACACCCGAGCAGAAATGGTTAAACACGAGGCCTGTGTTAGGACCGCTCGAGGTTCCCAGCCTAAGTGGCAAAACAGCATGTGACAGAGTGTTGGCCAACCCAAATTGTGGAGCTGAGTGCAGCAGTGCGTTGACAGTGGGTCAACCCCAATCGGGGAGTCGCGTTTTGTAAGACCCGGATTTTCGGAACAAGTTAATTTCCGACTCACGCGTGGAATCGGTGTAAGCGTGACAGGAGTTTGATATTTGAGAAAGATTAATGAAGAAGAAAGTTCAGGAATTGCTCGAGGAATGTGGCGTTGTTTCTTTCGGAGCTAGTGCGAGTCGTCTGCACACCTGCCTTATGGCGAGCATGTCCAGAATAGGCTATTTCGCTCTTAAAGCAACGTTTTAAGTGAGATTTCGAACTCTTGGAAAATTTAAAGTTTCTCTTTATTTTTCCATCGACCAGCGTTTCATTTCGGAACTCTGGACTGTACGCACGATAGGTTTAACTTTTCGGATGTCCGCCGACGCTAATTTCTTTGCTTCGAAACCTTAGTTTTGAGCGAAGGATGAAGACTTTTTTTATTCGGGACATCTAACGAAGATTCCGTCCTCGTTTCCAGACTTGTTTCGACATTTCAAATCTTTCTTCTGTTGGAAGTTTTGTCGTCTGAGCATCACAGCAAAAAGTAGTTTTTCGGGACAGACTAACTTACACCGCTTTTGGCGTTTTGGATATCGTTTTTCCCAAATCTTAGATATTTGTTTTGAGTTCTGGAATTCTGACGCCAGAATCTCTCTTAGAATTCCACGGTGATCGTGCTGCAAAAATCGGAATCGCGAAATTTTCATTTTCCCGCGATTTCGCCTGCCTATAAATAGCTCAAAAAGCAAAAATTCCTTCATTTTCTTCCTTTTGTGGCTGAATTTCGTGGAGAGCAAGGGGGGAGGAGATTTTCGCGAAAACTTGACCAATCTTCGTGCAGTTCGTCCCTACTTCTAGGTATCGAGGTAACTAACACGATACCTACCTCTGATTGTTGTTTTTGTTGCGTTTCTGAAGTCGTTTCTGTGCTCACAGTTTTGAGCTTTTTCTAAAATGGTCCGATTTCTTCGATTTCTTGGTTGGGTTATGTTCCTTACGTTCCCCTGAGTCTAAAACCTCTGTCAGTAAACGCTGATTGTGATCCAGTTGTCCAGGATCTGAAAAACTGTTTCAAAACCCTTTTTGTCTCACATTTCGAAACTTTATTGTCGAAAAGACTTAATTTGACTTCGTGCCTTTAGGATTTGTTGTCACCGATGTCATGAGGATCATTGCTGTCAAATTTGTTTTCAGAACTGATAACTTTGAAGTTTTGAGCCTTTATTTTGGACCAAAATGCCCCTGGATAGTCGTATTTCGGCCCGATTGTCCGAAAATTGTTCTGACAGTTTCTTTGCCTTAGTTTTACCCTAAAACTACCTTGTGAATTGATTTGATCAAAGAAAAAGAGCCGAAGCCCTTTTTCCTTTGAGGTCGTGGACTATTTCCTTTAGGGGGAGTTTTTCGGTTTCGAAAACTTGTCTTTTCGTACCTGATTGTCCTATTCTGAAGCTTTAATGCTTTGTCTATCGTTTATGTATTGTTTTGCGATCGAACTAATCGATTTTGTTTGGTTTCTGCTTTGTTTTTCTCCGAGGTTCAGTTGAGGGAACTTTGGAAGACTCAGAGCAATTGTTTGAGGAGAACTTTGTTTGCGAAGCTGGAACAGCTCGAGGTTAGGGCAACTTACTATATCAGCTATGATTGCATGATAGGCGTCGATAAATTCGACTTATGCTTTATCTGATGTTGTTTATGATGTTGAGTTGATGTTATGATACTTTTCCATAACTTGTGATGTTGTGCTTTTGTTGGATTGTGCGTTTTGACGCGACTTCGGAGTGGAGATTCATTGATCTGGTGATCTTTGATATTTTGGGTTGGATGAGCAACCCTAGGCAAGTCCAAATGAGGGGTTTGAGACCTAGCCTGGTTGGTATTTGTTGGTTTACTTAGACTTTCCCCGGGAAACTTCTTTTGGGTGGTTGGTTTTCGGAAAACGTAGAAGGATTAGAATTTCGAAAACTAAAGACTTGGGAAACCTAGATTTTGAGAAATAAACTCATAATCTGACTAATCTGAATTGAAATCATTTTTATTAACGTTTAAGTATAGGAAAACTGAAGGGGAAAATATTTACGAAAGACGGGGAAAAGTCGACCTTTGTTGTGAGTTATTGGAATTGGGGAAAGCCACTAAGGTGAGCTATGGTGATGATTGAAAGTCACCGAGTACTTTACGTACTCTTGTTGATGGGGTTGTGTTGTATTGACCGACACTAATCCCTTGGGTTCTCTTGTTGTTGGAGCGGTGTTGTATTGACCGACACTTAGCGCTCTTGTTGTTTGGGCTGTGTTGTATTGACCGACACTAGACCCTTGTGTATTCTTGTTGGTGGAGCTGTGTTGTATTGACCGACACTTACTCCGAGTTGTGTTGTATTGACCGACACTAACTCATGGGTTTGTTGAGATTGGGTTGTGAGCTAAACACTTTCGTGGTAAGGGCGATTCGTTGTTTGGCTAACCACGTTGCATTCAATCGGGTGAATAACGGGAATGGTTCACCTGTGCATATCATGGTGAATAACGGGAATGGTTCACCTTGCATAAATGATGAATAACGGGAATGGTTCATCATATGGTGAATAACGGGAATGGTTCACCAAGGATGAATAACGGGAATGGTTCATCCAGGATGGATTTCATCCAGGATGGATAACGGGAATGGTCCATCCATAGTGAAGAACGGGAATGCTTCACTTGTGGCGAACGGGAACGCGTCACAAATCCGGATTCATATTGTGCATTTCACGCATACATTCATGCTGACTGAGACTGTGTGCTGTTTGTTTATTGAAGCAATGTTAGAGCCATAACATGCTAGGATTACTTATATGCTTATATAACAACTTATATATATACCCTGTCACATGTTGAGTGTATATGTACTTATTGTTGTGAGTTGACCCTAGCGCCTTGGCTTTGTTTGTATGTTTGTGTTTGGGCGGTCGGCCTGCTGCCAGATGTCGATGGCCGACTGGTTCTCGGTGGTCTCTCCCTCGGGGGGGGATCAGATATGAGCTGCAGGATCGGGATGCCCCACCGCTTGGGTGATCGATGTTGCTGGTCACCGGGCGACGTATCGGGGAAGGGTCATGGAGGACCGGACTGACGAGCGTGGACGTCTGACGAAAGGAGTTCTATGGCGCATGGAGTTGAGCTTCAACTTGCCGACTTCAGATCGTTGTGGGTTTGGCACTGGGAGGTTAGATTTGGGCAGGCGTCATGTTTTGTGTAGAGCTCTGATTCGTTTTGCTTTTGGGATCGGGTAGGTTTCCGACGCATGACTTTTCGTGTGGTTCTCTTACTGAGGGATCACAGTGAGTCAGTTGGACCATAGGGGTCTTTGCTTAGGCCATATTGAGGCCGACTTTCTCCTAGTGGTTTGTAATTATAATTTTCTCACTTACACTTCTGGGTCTGTATATATTTGCCTACGGGCACACTGCTTTGGAGTCACTGCGAGTGCGCGTGACATGGAGTGCAGCTGAGGCTGTACATGTATATATGTTGTATATCGGTTAGTTTAGTAGTTGGGTTTTGTTTTTATTTCTTTATTGCTTTTATTAAAAGGAAACAATCAAAAAAAAATTACCTGTTTTCCGCGTAAAGATTATTTTTGGTTACTAAAGTGACACCTGGAAATCGGGGTGTTACACGTTTTGTCCCGTCAATCCCAAGTGGATTTGGCATTTTTCGGATGTGTCGCATGCATTGCACGAGCACACCATGCATTGACTTGCACCTCTTTGTGATAATAAAGATTAATAATAATATGATCTGTTATAGGACATGATATGATTTATACTGCCATAAATTATTGTTCACATGTTCTATATATATATATCGCTTTGATGTCATTTGATTTGGGATGTGGCCTTATCTGAACTAGTTGATTTGTTATGAGTGTTGAGAGGGTTGTCATGGGTGACCCTCATATTTTACTTAAGCCACGTGATCGATAGATCTACGTGAGTACGCGTGAAACGTATAAATATGTGATTGTGTGTATACTGTGTGACCTACTATTATGTATATATACCTATATTCTGGAAGTTGACCCTCTCACGTCATTGTATGTATTGTTTGTGTTTGGGCGGCCGGCGACTGCCAGGTGAAGGACGATGGCCAGATCATGTACCATGTTTTTGGGGAAGTCGTAGTGGTGCTGCTGATGAGGAGGATCCATGATGATGTGACAAGGGGTCATGCCTTTGTATCAGCTCGGTGAAGCGCACTATAAGTCGTTCGCGGGATTGACTACATGTCTGTTGACGCCAGAACCCTGTTGCAGTTCCTATTAAAGATCGGTCGTTCGATCGTCAAGGAGGATCCTTTGGAGGATGAGTAGAGTCTTGAGTAAGGCTTGAGCCTTTTGGGTAGAAAGCTTACCGTTGTTGGTTGAAGCTCGTACGGTGATCACATAAGTTTGTATTATTTTGGTTTTTAGAGGAAGGGTAGGTTCCGATGTTTTTCTATTTTGTGTTCTATCCAGTATGGAGATCACAAGGAGCTTGTCGGGCATAAGAAGTCTTTTGATTTTTCTTTTGAAAATTTATTTGTATGAATATGTACGGATATAATGATATCTATTATTGGGTAATTACTATGAATATTCTAGAGCATGTTTTGAAAAAAAAAATATACTTGCATTTTTGGAACTCTGAAAGTTTAGTCAGCATATTTAGTTTTTTATAAGATTACTAAAGTACCCTCGAAAGTCGGGGCGTTACACCCCCCTCCCCCAAGAACAACACAAAATCAAACAAGAAAGGGCCAGGTTCCATGCACGACATACGAATATAGCAATCACATCACGTAATAACTCTTCGGTTCAAACATAGTTTTATATCATTTAGTCACCTAGATGTTCTGTTAAGCTAACGATCCTTACATCACACAACCACCACAACGCCTTGGCCAATCTCGAACATCCGCCGATGCACAATTCTCGAGGGGACACACAGTACAACCCTCAGTTCTCGGGGAGACGCGCAGTCGATCCCAAGGACACACAGTACAACCCTTAATTCTCAGGAAGACATTTAGTTAATCCAACGCCCTCGCGTGCAAGTAACCGTTTGTCTCTAACGGCAACATCGTTCTCATGGTCCATAGTCATAACTAGACCTATGTTCCAATTAAGTTCTCATTTTACTTGCAAGCGATTAAATTCTCAGTTCTCTTTGTTCAGGGCTCTAGTTTGTCAACCTAAAGTCTTAACAATTTCAACGTCGGTAATAAAACGTAAATCACATGAAATATAAACAGCCCCAGCAGGAATTACAAGTGGATGAGCGACCTTTACAGTAATATTTCAGTCAGGCAGTGCATATGATACATCAATACTCATAACAACTTTCTCATGCATTTCATAGCATATTCATCACGCATGGCATATCGGCTCCAACTACTTTATTCTCATGCGACATCAACACATATTACATGGTAAATCCATCAAACAAATGATCAAGCAAGGTTGTGCATGAATCGAAAGAAAGCAACTCGCCGAAACCCTCAAAATAGGGTTCGGCCGAACCTGCCATAGGCTCCAGGGTTTTCATTTTTTTTTCTTTCTTTCGTTTCAAACATCACAAGTCAAAAACCAGCCAATAAACATCAAGAATACTCATCCAAAAATCCAGTTTCAAACCATCACCGATATACATGCCAAAATCATGTGAAAGATCAAGCCAATTTAGCAACTCTTCATGGATTTAATACATAAAATCATAGGTTCTCATGCCAACAAGTACAGCAAAATCATGCCAAAATCATGTGAAAGACCATGTGATGAACACAAAATAAGGGATAAATATCATGGTTCTCATGCCAACAAGTACAGCAACAAGCAACTTCATCAAAACTCATGCAAATCATTCAAAATCTCAGCCTTCCCAAGGAATTTCATGGCAAGAACCTATAAACTCTACCCATAACTGAACCAGCCCTTACCTTGGCCAAAATTGATGAAAAGAAGAGATTTTAATGCAGAAAGGAACCCCGACAAGCTGTTGTCCAGACCTTCTTCTTCCTCTCCCTTCTCGAGCTCTCTCTCTTCCTCGCGCTATCTCTCCTTCTCGCTCAATCTCTCTCGTTCTCTCCCTCACTCTCTCGGCTTCTCTTTCTCTCTTTCTCTCTTCTTTCTTTTTCTTTCTATTCTCTTCAAAAAAAAAATTGAAAAATAAAACCAACTCCCCCACTCCCTATAATAACCCGACGGCTCACCCAACAACCTAGGGTTTAGGTTTTGTTTTTCTTCTCTCTCCTCTAACAAACTCATTCAAAACTAATTAATTTGATTTATTTTAAATTAAATCAGATTAATACCTAATTAAACTAATTAAGCTCATTTAAACAAAAATAAACCCCCCCCCCCACACTCATAATCAAAACCGGCGGCCTACCACCACCCAACTAGGGCTTCAAGCCCAATTTTTCACCTTTTAATTCATTAAATAAAAATTAATCAAATTTATTTAATTAATTAATTAATTAAACTGAACTAAATAAAATAAAACATATAAGTCACAAAAATCACTTATAAAACTTAATCTCATAAAATCATCCAAATCAACTATAGCTCAAATCACATCAAAATAGACCAATAATCTTATTTAATAAAATTAGGGTCTTACACCAATTGAAATTCTGGCACACGTAGGACAGATGTTCTACTCTATATCTAAGACATCTAACATATTACACACAGTAGGTTAAGATTGATAAGTTAAGCTAACAAAAACTAAAAAAAACACAATAGATTGTTAACTCAGTTGGGTGCAAAATCACCTACGTTTGGAGGGTTTTAACCTGAGAAGGATAATCCACTATTATTGAGAATCAAGTACACAAGGTCTTAGATGTACATCCCATGTTCATAGCCCCTCTTACCTATTCCTACCAGTGGCTTCTTACTTAGTCATCCCCCTAAGTATGAGAGTTCCTCTCACTTTCTCTCACAATGACCGCCATAGTGATTGGTTCCTTACAACAAAGGTAAAGACAGATCACCCGATCAAACAACTAACACAAACCACTCTCAGCTTAAGAAGAACAGGTAAAGCTATTGAGAGAGTTACAATTAACAAGAGTATGAACTCACAGAGATAAACCTTAATAATCTCAGTCAAAAAACGTATCCTTGTAACTAGGTCTTGGTCTTCTCATATAGCATTTCTTCAGGCCTTGTGTTCGATGGGCTTGAACGAACAAAGAGTCTGTAACAAAAACAGGAAGTCAATCTTTTAAAATCAGCAACAAAGCTTATCACCTAAGATTTCAACAAAAGATAGAACATTCCACAATTAAACCTTAAGATCAAATCTGCTGAACCAATTTGACTACACTTGGTATATTCTTTGAACGGCGCACATAAGCCTTCTCAACAACCCTAGCTTGTTGACCACGTAATCAATCCAACGCTTTTAGAATAAATCATTTAACCACACACAGCAGGCCCACGGGGACAAATGTTGCATCCAAGATGCTAAAACATCGTGTCCCACATCTTGCCACACAAAACACATTAGCTAAAATGTAGACAATCAAGAACAAAGGAACAACATGGTATTTTTTATTGATGGAATGAGAAATACTGGAGGAAAGGTAATGGTTGGGTACTTGAGTGTCAACAAGGATAGATTTTGGTAGAGTATGCCTTGTAATTCAATTAGAATGTTTGTAACCATGGTAATAATATGATTCTAAATTTGTGTATATATTGTAGCGGGATCTCTTTAAGAGATTTAAAGAGTGGTGAAAGAATCAACGTGACAACAAGGATAGATTAATTTGCCTTAAAACATCAGTTTGAGCTGATGGACTAAGGAAGAGATGAAACGATTCCTGATTATTTTTCACGAATAGACAAGTTTGTCAACAAAATGAAAAACAATGATGATGATATAAAGGAAAAAGAAGTCATGGAGAAAATTGTGAACACTTTTCAACTCGATTTGATTATGTAGTAGCTGCCATTAAGAAGCGAAAGATTTCACCACAATGGCTCTAAATGATTTGCAAGCATCTTTGGAGCCATGCACATGAGATACCAATGCATAGAGATCAAGCGACACATTCGAGCAAGCAAGATGTAACAGCCTAACCTTTACTATGTAATGTTTAAGTGGTTTATTCATTAAAAATGGAGTTTTTAGTGAAGTTTGCTTGAATTGCTTGTCTGTCCGTGATCTTGTGTGAAATATTAGGAGGTCTTAACGACCTTATTTGGAGAAGCTTCCTTCATGAGAGTTGTAGCCCTTTAAGTTAAGAAAATTCTCGAAGTGGAATCAGGCCATTCAGACCTCTGTAGCTCGAGATATTCGCGTTTTAGGGACCGTGGTTCTGGCTGTACAGTACCAGCGAATTAATTGAATTGTTTTTCTTTTAATTCCGAGTTTGCTTGTAAATTTACTAAAAAGGGTTTAGGTTTTAAGTAGGTTCAGGCCTGATTAAGTGTGTGAATAGTGGGCCAAGGTAGATATGGATTTGGGCTTAAGTGAAAAGAAAGCAAAACCCTAGCCCATAGTGTGTGTAGACCCGCGGGTTGCATGGGGGTATTAGGGGGGGAAACCTTGTTTCTTCTCTCATATCAGAATTAGAAACCCTACACACCTCTCTTACGTAAAACATAAAGGAGAAAAGAGAGCAACCGAGAGAGAAGGAGAGGAAGCCGCCGCCGTTCCAAGCCGCTACCGCCGCTCGTTGTGCTCGCGCAAGGGAGAGGGAGACCGAGAGAGAGAGAGACCGCGAGGAGGAAGAAGAAAGAGGGAGACTTGGACAGCAAGGGACTGAGTTCTAACCTGCACTTTCCTCTATTTTCAGAGCAAGGATTCGAGGTAAGGGCTGGTCCTAGGATTGGGTAGATTGCCTAGGGTATTTGCCATGTTTTACTATGAGAAAAACCATGAACATGATTGCTTTGGCAAGAGTTTTGTGATCATGATGCTTGCTGTGTTTTTTTGCCTTGAGATCTTGATGTTTTGCTTCTGATTTGAGATGAAATGTTGATGCCTGATTCTCCATTAATCATCACTACAACTATCGTTTCTTCTATGACTTTGCTTGATTAAAATGATTGAAGATTTATATGCTTAGATCTGCCTTTTGTGCTAGAATTGATGGTTATCTTGGTTCTGGAAATTTAAGCATGATATAAGATATATGATATGTGGTTCTTGCTGCTGGAATATGGTTTAAAACTCTAGGACTTGAATGGTTGAAAAATTAATTTGAAGGCAAAAGTATCTCTGCCAGTTTCCTATACTGGACAGCGAGTTTCGGAGCCTAGTATCACCTAATTCGGGGTCTCAAATGAAAAAGGGATAAACTGGAAAATTGTAGATTTTCGAATTGGCTTTCTAGGCAAATAAAGAACATAATTTTTGGTTTAGTAATGAGGTCTGGAGGTCGATCTTAGTGACTGTTGCACCTGCTGTTCTTCCTGTACCGGACAGCAAGCCTTAAGGCCTAATATCACCTAATTCTGGATCTCAAATGGAAACGTGATAAACTATAAAAATGTAGAGTTTCGAATTAGCTTTCCAGTCATGTATCATGTGAAATTTGTGGCTAAGTATTACGGTCTGTAGACCAGTTTTAGTACACGCTGCACCTGTTGTCCAGAAACACTAAATTTGAGAAATTGTTGGAAATGTTAGTAACATGTGACTAGGGACATTTGTGAGATTTTTATATGATGATATCTGTAAACTGAGCTTCTGGAATTTGTAAATAATTTGTGAATTTGTGAGGCCCTGATTATTTCTATGCTTTGCATGAAGTTTAGTTGTGACTTGTTTAGGAGGTCGCTCACCCAGCTGTAATTCCTCCTAGTGTGACTGTTATTTCTTGACATTGTAATCTGATAGGATATTAACTCATAAGACTCTAGGATTGACATTAGAGCCTTAAACACCAAGAGAATGAATTTATAACTCGCTTGCAAGTAAATGTGATAAAACGGTCATAGGTCTAGTGAGACTATGGTCCATGAGAATGATGGTGCTGTTAGAGAAAAACGGTAGGTTGCACGCGAGGGAGATTTGTGGATCAGTGGATCCTCGTGAATTGGTTGACTGCGGTCACCGTGAGAATTGTGATTTGTGGATCATTGCGTATCCATGTGATTGTACGTCTGCGGATGTACGTGATTGGCCAAGGTGTTTTGGTGGGTTGTGTGAAGTGAGGATCCGTTAGCCTAACCGACTAACTGTTGATTAAACTCCATAAGAGAAAATAAATCTATAAGTATTGATTATTGATTATTTTTGTTTTGCTGTTGACCTGACCCTGCTTGTTTGTTATGTGTCTTATTTGGGGGGGTAGATGGTGCTGACGAAGATCACAATGTCGATCCATTCCTGGAAGCTGACGTTGCATGATGAGGAGAGAAAGTGGGCCTGGGTGACCGACACATCCGGGATCCGACGAACCTATGTCGGCTATGCAAAACTTACAAGTTTAGACGTACATGGGAATGTGGTGGAGACACAGCATATGACGGGTGGCTAAGTATGCCATACCCACCTCCTCGATATTCTTTTCCGGAAGATGAAGGCTCTCAAGTTGCTAAGAAGCGACCGAGGAACTACGGATGGCTCGATGACTTATTGGTGTTGCATTTCTGGGAACCTTGAGAGCGCTTACATTGGATTTTGAATTATTTTACCAGCTGGATATTTAATTATGGTTTAGTTGTTTTCTCTTAAAATGTACTGATATTTGGGATGATTACTTTTCAAATGTGGGTTTCCACACATGGGTGTGACCACAACGTTTATTTTCAGTACTTTATGATTTCAACGTTTATTTATGAGTTATATTTTCTGCATGTCTTCATTATGGTAATTAGTTATTTATGTTCACTAACGGATTTCATAATTACGACGACGTTTTATAACTAAGTGAAGATTAATAACTGAACGACGAAAATTCTTACGAAAACTACGTGATTTGGGTTACTGTGTGACACTCAAGAAATCGGGGCGTTACACAAGAAAAGCTCAAATGAATGTGAGAAACGAGGACCTATGGAAAGAAGGCGAACTACTTTCAAAGAAGTCGAAATTTCAAGGAAGAGGGAGGAATTAACAACCAGACTTAAGCCAAGGAACACAAAGTAATGACTCTTTAAAATTAATATAATATCCAATGCCACAAATGCAAAAAGTAAAGTATGAACTTTTTCAATCTGAGTAAAAATCTCATATTCAGTGTCATACTGTAAAAAAAGTATGGTCACTATAGTTGAGAATGTCGTGCTAAAACATTGAATATTGGAAAAGTTCATCCTTGAGTTGCACTTACAACTTGTCATACAGTGGTTGTTAGATACTCGTTGTAACAATCATCTATGAAGAACTATTTTCTGAAGGTATAAAAAACACTAGAAAGTGGGGGTTTCAATAGGGTTTTACGTTTAAAAACTTTCCCTCTAAGATTTTAACAAATCTTCTCGGTTTCAAGAACACAAAGTGCAAGAGATAAATAGATGAGAAAAGCACACAAGTATTTTATCCTGGTTCACTTGATAAATCCCTCAAGCTAATTCAGTCCACTCGTTAAGGTGATGTTTTCCTTTGTAGAATGAAGGTAATCCACTATTCAAAGATTATTACAACTGCACTAGCACATCTTTTGACTATGGTGCCACTAATGGTCTTTGTTGAATGATTGACTGTTTGTTGGAAATGAGGAAATAACTGAATTGCATGGTGTGCATGGGAATGTGATAAATTCCTTACAAGTTCATTGTTGTTGTTATCACTATTATTATTATTAATTTAGGCTGAATTATTGTTGGGTAGCATAGGAGTTGTTTTGAAGTTAAACGGTTGTCATTAAGCAGCAGAAATGAATATTAAATAGAAATAGGCTTAGGAAAATTATTAAATTAAAATATAAGTCATAAAAATAAAAATAAGATTGAAATAACTCTATTTATTTAATAATTTTCGAGATTGATGACTAGGAGAGAGAAAAGTGGGTTAGAAGATTTATTTTGGATTTGTTTAGGGGTTTTTCTATAAATCTAGATCAAATCTTTTAAAAATTAAAAAGGAGGATATAAAATTTAAAAAAATTGATATTAGGTATGATATGACTAAAAATAAATATTTTTAATAAAAAAATAAATAATCCTTGACTGATATGTATTTTTTTAACTAAATGTTAAAATATTAGAAAATCATCTGAGGATGATTATAAATATTTTAGAAGTAATTAAATATTTAATTTCGGAATTCTTATAATTTCTTTATATTAATTGAACCTATAATTGCTTGTTAATTAAGGAAATTAAGCTATTTTTGTTTTAAATTTTTAGAGAGGCTTCTAAATTAGGAGGAATATCGTTACATTGATTATTGATCAGTTTTTATATGATGGAAATTTAAAATAGTTAATTTAGGAATTTTCAAAAAAAAAATCTGCTAAGATTTTATCGAAAAATTAGAATGAGGGAAACTATTGAACCATGACTTAGGGAAGAAGAAAAAGGGGGTGAATTCAGAATATTTCCTCCTCATAGAGTGGGCTTGGCCGAAATTTAGGAGGCCTAGGGTTTAGGTTAAGAGTTTTCTTATAAATAGGACATTCAGTTTGTGGAAAAGTCACAAACCCTGAAGTTGTCTCCCTCACTGGAAAAAAATACACTTGAGAGCATCACACTCAAGTGCCCTTGCTCTCTTTATAGCCGAATCCCTTCCTCCCTTTTGAAGGTATGAAAAACGGTAGAAAGGGGGGGTTTGAATAACGTTTTCAGAACAAAACTACCACCTTAAAGATTTTTACAAATCTTTCAAGAACTTAAGTGCTAAAGATAAGAGATAGAAAAGCACACAAGGATTTTATCCTGGTTCACTTGATAAATCACTCAAGCTACTCCAGTCCACCCGTTAAGGTGATTTCTTCCTTCTTAGAATGAAGGCAATCCACTAATCAGGTAAGAGTTACAACTGCACTTGAAACCTACAAGTGACTAACAATTACACTGACTTAGCTCACACTAAGATTCACTCTCTTAGTCTTCTCTAGGATCCGATCAGCCTTGATCTCCTAAAGGAATCACCACTAAGATTCACTCTCTTAGTCTTCTTAAGGATACTGACCTACCCGGTCCCTTAAGGAAAATCAAACAACTGTTTGAGGTTGGTGTTTACAAAAGTTTGCTTCTAAATAAGCTGAGTGTAAACTAAATAAGAACAGATGAAAGAAAGCTTAGAATATTTTGAATATGTCTTGCGCGTGTGTATTGCTTCTTTTTTTTTGGTTTCTTCTAGCCGCTTCTTTCAATCTTCAGCCTCTATATATACTCCAAGGATTAGGGTTGAGCGTTGCATGGGAAATGCTACCGTTGGAGGGCAGTTCTGGAAAATCCAGCTTCTGCTGTGGCTGAGAACGTTAGGTAGGTCGTCAGGAAGGTACACTTGCTTTTGTACTTGGATAGCGACTTGACCTTTTAACCTAGGAGACTTCTGATCAGGGGAATACTTCATATTGGAACTTGTGAAGCCGGTTGATCAGAGTCAGAGGGAAAGCACAGATCCTCTGACCATTGTATCTTCTGATTCTGAACTCAGAGGGAAGAACATGGCCTTCAGAGTTTCTTGCTTCTGGACTTCAGAGTTTCCACTATTCAGCTTCTGGATCTTCAGAGTCTTCTACACCATCAGAACATCTGAACCTTCAGTGTTTCTTGGTTATCAGAACTTCTGGATCTTCAGAGCTTCTAGCGACTGAGTCCACATCAGAGTTTGTATAGCTTCAGAACTTCTGAAGCTTTTCCACTGTTCATACTGAACATGGTGAATGCGAAAGCGTTGCTTGGGTTACCCTTTATACACAGTGCTTCTGATTTGTGTGAGATTGAGTTGAGGTCAGAGCCTGTAAATAGCACACTCAGAAAAACACGTTAGAGTACCACAATTGTTCATATCAAAAGGTTAACTTGTAATCATCAAAACATAGAGTTGTACTACTAGATCAAAACTTGATCTTACAATCTCCCCCTTTTTGATGATGACAAAACTAAGATTTTTGATGAACAATTCTTAAACATTAAACTGAATTCACTCAGAGTTTAGAGATATAGAATAAGACTTATCCTGATGTGAATAGTTTATCTTGCTCATTCTGAATTCAAGTCACTGCTTGATTCTGAGCTTAGCTCCCCCTGAATCTAATACTTGATGAAAACGTTAGTAAAGTCTAGATTCTGAGCTAAAAAATATAAGAGTTCAGAGTGAAAAGCTTATGACATAGATGAAAAACGAGTAATCAGAGCGCATAAGTGATCAGAGTCATGGACAAGGTATCAGAGTCTTGGGTATCAGAGTCAACTTAGAATCACTTCAGAAGAAGTGAAATGTATTCCTTGTATTTGCCCAGTGACACATCTATGGTCATGAAGGTGAAACTCTTAAAATCTCCAAAAGAAAAAATAAATCACACTAACACATCTTACACATCAAAAACTGGGTTTACTCCCCCTTTTTGTCATAAGCAAAAAGCTTGGGGTGTGAAAAACTTAGCTTGAAGTACAAGGTACTCCCCCTTAGAGAAGGTCTAAGTTTAAAAGAAAATGAAAACGATGTAAGAATCAGAGTTAGGCGAAAATAAATAGAAGAGTTAATGCAAGGGATGAACGTTTACCACCGGTCAAGTGAGTAAATAGAAGGGTCAGTTACCAAGAACTTAACCTCGAGAAACTGTAAGAGCATTAACTTTCAGAGAGAGAGTGAAGCCTATAAAAAGCGTTGGAGAGAAAGGTAAGCTTCACACCTCGAATAATTTTCAGAAAAAAAAAATGGCATCATACAACGTAGCACTAGAAGAGCTGAGGAAGAAGGCCTTTGAAGAGGACTTGTTCCTGAACATCAGGCATCCAGAGGGTGAAACTACCATCGCGGAGCTGACACGGACACTGCTGGAAGAGGACCTGCGTCCAGAGTTGGAGAGAGACCTGAAGGAATTTCTTGCCTTCGTGGAGGAGGTGCAAGAACTCAGCCGGCTTGAACTCAAGCTGCTGGAAGAAAAAGAAGTCTTGGAAGAGAAGCTCAGGACTTCAGAAGAGATTCTGGAGAAAGATGAGCTAAAGGTCAGACTCAACAACATCCAGCATGTACTGGAGCGTCTGGAGAGGGATAGGTCAGAGCAGCGCCAGGAGTGCAGAAGAATGAGGAGGGATCCTCCATTCTAGATTTATATGATGTAAAGAAATATGATGTAAACATAGAACAATTATGAATAAAACAAGTTTTGCAGACATATGTGACAGAAGTATATAGTTATGCAGATATAATCACAAACGAACAAAAGAGAATAAAAAAAATAAAAAGAAACAGAGTTTAAATAAAACAACGTTAGATAAAAAGAAAGAAAAAGAAGAGATCCTAAAAACTAAGGTTTGTCAGTGCGTCGCAGAAGTTCCACCATCATTTGCTTCATCTCAATCAGCATGGATTCATGAGTGTCAAGACGTTGTTCCATGATGTCGAGTCTGGATGAGCTTGTCTGAGTAGAGCTGGAAGGAACATTCTGAGCAGCTTGAGGTTCTGGAATGGAAGCAGAAGCAGCAGGAGTAAACATAACTGGTGCAAGTCGCTCGGCCTCAGCCTCAGCTTCAAGACGCTCTGCCTCAAGTCTGGCTTGTTCAGCCTGAGCTGCTGCTTGACGTGCAGCTTCTTCTGCTTGCTCTTTCTGTCTCTTGGCTTCTTCAATAGCTTCAAGAAGCTTATTTCTCTGTTCTAGTTCATGAAGAGCCACCCGTCTAGCAAACCTTTGCTTGGCAGCCTCAATCCTCTGACTTCCCTCTGCATGCAGGAGCTGCATCATAATTGGAAACTGAGCCACTAGCCAAGTGCTCAGATTGTTCCACTCATCAGCCACATGTTCAGCATTCTCACTGAGATCAGTCTGACCGTGCACATTGCGGAGCCTCAAGGAGGCTTCATGATAGAAAATATTGATGCACTCAGAGAGAGATGTGGGTTGGAGGTGAGTATAGGGAATGATGGAGAGGTTGGTTTCAGGAGAGGCTGGGTGATTGCTGCTATGAGCTTCAGAGGCACCTTGTGGAGAACCAATGTTAATCATGGGAGCATTGGGTTCAGAGGTTCCACTGTGAGGGTCTGAAGTTTCAACCAGAGGGTGAGGTGATCTAACCGAGGATTGGTTAGACACTGATTGTTCGGGTTCAGGGTCTGGTTGAATTGGCTCTTGTTGGTCAGGGACAGAGTGAGCTGTTTGAACTAAGGGGTCTGCCTCTTGGATAGGATTGGCCAAGATAGGTTCATCTGGGTCAACTAGACGTTCAGGTCTAGGGCCAGGATATCTCCTAGGGCTTGGACAGGTAAGGTAATATTCTTCCAAGGCAGATACCTTCTCTTTTCTAACCTCCATGAATTTTCTAATTGATTCAGAGGTATTGGAGGGAGGAGAGTCAATAACATTGATTGGGAAGGATACAGGCGTGAAGGCGGTTGAAGAGTCTGTATCCGTGGTTCTGACAGCAGGACGTGCTGATGCTCTGGGAGCAGAGTGATCAGACGTTCTGGGTTGTGGTTCTGTTTGGTTGGGCTCGGGTTGGTCATGGATGATGGGTTCAGAAGATAATGGGTCATATGGAATGGTAATGAGAGAGGTTGGATCTTCTGATCTAGAGGGTTGGTTCTGAAGCAAATTCTAGAGAGGTGCTTCAGTAGGAGAAGGTTGAAAGAAGGAAGATCTTGGGGAATGTGGTGGAGTGGTGGTTTGTGCGGCTGGCTGGGATTCAGGAATAGGAGTGAGGGGATTTGAGGAGTGTTTGAGCATAGCAGAAATAGGGAGTGCATCAAATAAATTCAAATCATCATCAGAAGCAAGTGCAGGCTTACTTGAATGTGCTGATGATCGAGTCACTCTGGCAGGAGGTTCAGTCCTGCTGACCACTGCAGCAGCTGGTTCCACCCGAGTAGGCTTCACCACAATTCTGACCTTCTTCTGCTTCTTCTTTGGAGGACCATCCTCACTATCATCACCATCATCATCATCAGGCTTGCTCTTCGGCTTCTTGACCAGAGGGACATCAGATTCCTCTGAGGATTCTTCCAGAACCATCTTCCTCTTGGTTTTCTTCTTGGGAGGAGAAGGAAACTCTGGAGCTGGTGGAAGTCTGCTAACGAAATCATCAAGGTCAATCTCGAATCCTTGAGCCCTGAGGTCTTCAACATAGCATCTGATGGCGTCAGGATGGTCTGCTTGAGTCCACAGAGGGTAATCATTCAGAGGCATTCTTCTTCCTCTGATCTCAGAAGATGTGTCTTCATGAGCAGGAGCAATCTTCTTCTGGATTAAGCCCATCTTCTTCAAGGAGTTTGCAGTGAAGACATCACTGACAATGGTGCTCAAATCCTCTGTGCAACCAGCATTGATCAAATCTTGCACCAAGTTGCTTTCAATGAGAAAGTCTGAGAGCAGCCTCCCAAAAGGGATATATTTGATTGCAGACTTGATGGAGGCGGTGGTGCGAGACTTCCGGATGCATTCCTTCAAGTAGGAGAACAGGAAGTAGGGAAGGCAGATTTTCTCCTGATTTTGGATGAAAAACAGCATCGCCTTCTGGTTGAAGTTGATGTAATCTGGAGAACTGCCCTTCGGTCGCTGATTGATGCAGTTGAGCAGGATCTTGTGCCAGATCCTTAGTTTGGGGTGAAGGTCCATCACCTTGTAACTCGTCTTGCCCGGTTTGAAGGTTGTGTACAGGGCCTTGTTGACTATGTCCTTGGTGCTGGGTTTCAGCTTCGATTCCGTCAGTTGGAACCGATATCCATAAGCAGTTTCTGCTCCTAGCAGATTCACGAATGACTTCTCAGTGATGATGATCTTCCTGCCAAGAATGTGACAGACCACCTGAGTGTCATCGCAGTCTGCGTGCTTCCAGAATTCCTTTACCAATTTCTCATACACCGGTCCTCGAAGTCGATTGAAATAATTTCCCCAACCTTGAGCTTGGACTTCAGGACGAAGATCAAACCCATTTGCAGCCAAATTATCGAGGTTGAATCTCCATTCTGCCAGGACTTGGAGTTCCTCAGGAGGAAATACGCAGTGAACGGCACAGCCCCGTTCTGCAATAGGAACAATCTGCTCTTGAGCTTGAACTTGTTCTTGTGCCGGGTTCTCAGAGCCCCTTTGACCCGTTGCCAAACCGACTACCATGTGAGGGAACTGAGGTGCATCTGCAGTAGATCTTCTGGTTTGTCTCACCATTTTGAAGAGGTTGAAGGTTTGAGGTAGAAGATGAAGTTTGAAGGATGAAGAGAGATCGAGAGAGAAATCAAGAAAGAGGCGGTTTTGAAAAGCAGAGAGTGCGAGAGTGAAAACCGGAAGTGAACGAGAACGTGTGTGTATAGTGGGTTTTATCAAATAACCGTTGTTGATTCAAAAAGCACTTTAAGATCAACGGTTGAAAATTAAAGATAGATAGTAACAGTAAAATACACAATCACACACAGGAGATAAGCATATCTACACGCAATCATAACAGACTGTCACACGGGCACAAGGAACTATGCATCAGAAATTCTGACGCACGTGTTGTTGTCTCAGCTTCAGAGTCAGTACCAGTGGGCACACACACTCTGATTGAGTTACCTTCTGGACTAGACATCTTCTGATCAAGAAGTATCATAGTCAGAGGTTCTGATCCATCTTCACTCTGGACAAAAGTCCATGTTTAGATTTTTCAGAATAAAATTAAATCTATCTTCAGCTAAGGGCTTTGTAAAGATATCTGCCCATTGATGGTCAGTATCAACAAACTTCAGAAGAAGTACGCCCTTCTGTACATAATCTCTAATAAAATGATACTTTACCTCAATGTGCTTTGCCCTTGAATGCAAGATAGGATTCTTACTCAATGAGATTGCAGCAGTGTTATCACAATAGATTGGGATATTGCTCTCAAGGATCTGATAATCCTCCAGCTGATGTTTCATCCAGAGCATCTGAGTGCTGCATATTGCTGCTGAGATATATTCTGCCTCTGCAGTTGATAGTGCAATGGTTGATTGCCTCTTGCTTGCCCATGAGACTAGATTGCTTCCCAGAAATTGACAATTTCCAGAAGTACTTTTTCTCTCTGTTCTATCTCCAGCATAATCAACATCACAGTAACCTGAAAGCTTATACTCTGATGTTTTCTTATACATCAAGCCAAGGTTAGTGGTGCCTTTCAGATACCTTAGGATCCTCTTAACAGCAGTTAAGTGGGTCTCCCTTGGATCTGATTGGAAACGAGCACATAAATGAACACTAAATAGTATGTATGGCCTAGATGCAGTTAAGTATAGAAGTGAACCTATCATGCCACGATAGAGCTTCTGACATACTTTACCACTTTTATCTTCTTTCTCCAGAATGCATGTAGGATGCATTGGAGTCTTGGCCACTGTAGATTCCAGCATATTGAACTTCTTCAGAAGTTCTTTAGTGTACTTGCTCTGATGGATATATGTTCCTTCTGGTGTTTGATCAACTTGTATTCCCAGAAAGTACTTTAATTCTCCCATCATACTCATCTCAAATTCAGCCTGCATCATCTCAGTAAATTCTTTGCATAGAGATTGATTAGCAGAACCAAATATAATATCATCAACATAAATTTGCACAATTAAGATATCATCTTTATAAGTCTTGCAAAAGAGAGTTGTATCTACTTTACCCCTTACAAACTCATTCTCCAGAAGGAATGAGCTAAGTCTCTCATACCATGCTCTGGGAGCTTGCTTTAGACCGTAGAGTGATTTCTTCTATTTGAACACATGGTCTGGTTTCTTTTCATCTTCAAAACCTGGGGGTTGATGAACATAGACTTCCTCTGAGATATAACCATTTAGGAAGGCACTCTTTACGTCCATCTGATGTAGAACTATGTTGTGATTTACTGAAAAGGAGATCAACAGTCTGATTGCCTCCAGTCTTGCTACCGGGGCAAATGTTTCAGTGTAGTCTATTCCTTCTTGCTGGTTGTAGCCTTGAGCAACTAGCCTTGCCTTGTTTCTGACTACATCTCCTTTCTCATTCAGCTTGTTTCTGAATACCCATTTCGTTCCAATAACATGGACATTCTCAGGCTTCTTCACTAAGCTCCAAACATCGTTCTTGGAAAATTGATTCAATTCTTCTTCCATGGCCAGAATCCACTCCTTGTCCTGAAGAGCTTCATCTATGGACTTGGGTTCAATTAAGGACACCAATCCTTTCAGACTCAGCAAGGTCTCTTCAGAGGGTCTGAAGGCAGATCTGGTTCTGACTAGTTCATCTTTGTTGCCCAGAATCAATTCCTTAGGGTGAGCTGCAGTGATTCTGCTCTTCTTCAGAGTTTGTGAGTTAGAGGGACCAGCTTCTTCCTCTGGTTCATCTTCCTCTGGCTCAACTTCCTCTGGAGCTTTGCCTTTGTCAGAAACATTAATGCTTAAATCTGCAAACTTTTCAACTAGCTTTGACTGGTCAGAGTCAAGCTTATCATCAAATCTAACATGAATAGATTCTTCAATAGTCTTAGTATCAGTATTATAAAATCTAAAACCTTTAGATCTATCAGAATAACCAAGTAATAGACACTTAGAAGACTTAGCATCAAATTTATGCAATCTATCCTTAGTATTGAGAACATAACAAACACAGCCAAAAGGATGAAAATAAGAAATGTTGGGTTTTATGTTCTTCCACAATTCATAAGGAGTCTTATTCAGAATTGGTCTCACAGAGATTCTGTTCTGAATGTAACATGCTGTATTTACTGCCTCTGCCCAAAAGTGCTTAGCCATGCCAGTTTCTTGGAGCATGGTTCTAGCCATCTCCTGAAGAGTTCTGTTCTTCCTCTCAACAACACCATTTTGTTGAGGAGTTCTGGGACAAGAGAAATCATGTGCAATTCCATAGGAATCAAACAGACTCTCAAACTTGTCATTCTCAAACTCTCCACCATGGTCACTTCTGACACGCATAATCCTACAAGCCTTCTCGTTTTGCACTTGAGCAATGAAGGTAGAGAACACAGCATGAGACTCATCCTTGCGGGTTAGAAACTTTACCCATGTCCAGCGGCTATAGTCATCAACGATAACCATCCCATATCTCTTGCCACCTATAGACTCAGTTTTCACTGGTCCAAACAGGTCGATATGCAGAAGTTCTAACGGCCTTGAGGTTGAGACAACATTCTTTGCCTTGAAAGGGACTTTTGTGAATTTGCCTTTCTGACATGCTTCACAAAGAGCGTCTGAAGCGAACTTCAGATTGGGTAAGCCCCTGACAAGGTTTAGCTTGCTCAGCTGAGAAATCTTTCTCATACTGGCATGCCCTAACCGTCTATGCCATACCCACTGCTCTTCATTAACAGACAGAAGGCACTTCACATTCTGAGCCTCCAACTCAGATAATCTGATCTTATAAATGTTGTTCTTCCTCTTGCTGTTAAACAGAACAGAGCCATCGATCTGACTTACAGCCCGGCAGGACTTTTGATTGAATATAACATCATAACCCTTGTCAGCTAATTGACTTATAGACAATAAGTTATGTGTTAAGCCGTATACCAATAAAACATTATCAATGCATGGACTACTATCTACACAAATAGTGCCAGTACCAATAATTTTACCCTTTTCATTTCCTCCGAAGCCAACTTCGCCTCCAGGCTTAAGTTTCAGCTCTCGGAACATACGCTTTTCTCCCGTCATGTGACGCGAGCATCCACTGTCCAGATACCATGATTGGTGTTTCAGTGGAGCTATCAAGGATATCTGCAACATAGATAATCTTGTCCTTAGGTACCCACTTTCTGGGTCCTCTTTTGTTAGTTACCCCAGAGGTTCTGATCACCTTGGGTGTCTCAACATAATATTTTAAAGGAATATTTGCATGATATTTAGTCATAGAGAAAGATCCCTTTTTAAGAGGGTTTTTAGCAACTTTAGCAGGTACAGGATCAGGCAATATGGTACCAGAGGGAACAAAGCATTCATACAAGGATTTAGCTTTAGACACAGAAGGCTCATTTCTAATTGGTTTAGAATAGCCAATGCCATGCATTCCATTTCTGCTTACGCCATAGATCATTGAAGCCATTAAGCTTCTATCCACGCTTTTAGCTAGGAATCTTTGAAAAGACTTTTCATACTTAGATTCATTTCTACAATCAGAGGCATCACAGGAAACAATTTCTTCTAACTTAGCAATCTGGTTCTTAAGCACAGAGTTAGAATTTACCAAAGCATGATTTTCATTTTTCAAATCAGAAATAATTTTCTCATGTTCAGAAGGAGTCTTGGAGACAGCAGATAAGTTCTTTTTCAACTTTTTATGCTTAGACAATAAAGAGTTATACTTATCCATGATATCAGACAAAGCATGTTTCAGTTCAGAGGTAGAGAAAGAAGCAAATACCTCATTTTCATCGTCTGAGTTAGGATCTCCTTCTGATTCTGAGTCAGAGTCAACAGCTTCCTTTGACTCCGCTTCCTTGTCTTTGACAATTGCCATGAGTCCTTGGACTTCACCATCAGAGTCAACATCCTCTGACTCTGATTCATCAAATGTCACCATCAGACTCTTCTTCGTCTTGAAGTGCTTCTTTGGCTTCTTGTCCTTCTTCAACTTTGGACAATCACTTTTGTAGTGCCCAGATTCTTTGCACTCAAAACATGTGACTTCCTTGAGTGAAGACTTCTTCTGACCTGAGGATTCAGACTTTCCTCTTGCCTTTCCAGAGTCTTTGTATTTGCTCTGCCTGTGCTTCCAGATGCGGTTGAGTCTCTTGGAGATCAGAGTCAGCTCATCTTCATTAGAATCTTCTGATGCTTCTTCAGATTCTTCTTCTTCAGCTTGAAGAGCCTTTGACTTCTCAACCTTAGCCTTTTCAGATTTGGATTTCAAGGCTATGGACTTTTTCCTCAGATCTTGCATCTCTGAGCGTTTCAGCTCATGGCATTTCAAAATGCTGATGAGTTCTTCTAAACTCGTATTCTCAATGTCTCTCGTGAGCTCTATTGAAGTCACCAAAGGCATCCAACTTTCAGGAAGACACCTGATGACCCTTATGACATGATCTTTTGTTGTGTAGCTCTTGTTGAGAGGTCGTATGCCAGCTACAAGCAGTTGAAATCTGGAGAACATTTCTTCAATGGACTCATTTGGCTCCATGATGAAGGATTCATACTTTTGGATCAAAGACAATGCCTTTGATTCTTTGACTTTCTTGTTTCCTTCATGAGACATCTTAAGAGAATCAAAAATGCCTTTAGCAAACTCACGATCTGTAATCTTCTGGTACTCCTCATAGGAAATAGCACTTAGAAGAATTGCTCTTGCTTTGTGATGTTGTGAGTACAGCTTCTTTTGATCTGCAGTCATCTCTGACCTTGGGATCTTCTTGCCATCTGCATCAACTGGACGCTCATAACCATCCACAATAATATCCCAGAGATCTGCATCGAAACCCAGAAAGAAACTTTCCAGTCTATCTTTCCAATATTCGAACCTTTGACCATCGAACATAGGAGGCTTTGCGTTGTAACCATCTCTTTGAGTTTCACTGGTGGTGGCAGCCATTGTTTTTCACACCGGCCCGGATCACTGAACACTGTTAGGTGTGGTAATCAGAACTTGCGCTCTGATACCAATTGAAGGTATGAAAAACGGTAGAAAGGGGGGGTTTGAATAACGTTTTCAGAACAAAACTACCACCTTAAAGATTTTTACAAATCTTTCAAGAACTTAAGTGCTAAAGATAAGAGATAGAAAAGCACACAAGGATTTTATCCTGGTTCACTTGATAAATCACTCAAGCTACTCCAGTCCACCCATTAAGGTGATTTCTTCCTTCTTAGAATGAAGGCAATCCACTAATCAGGTAAGAGTTACAACTGCACTTGAAACCTACAAGTGACTAACAATTACACTGACTTAGCTCACACTAAGATTCACTCTCTTAGTCTTCTCTAGGATCCGATCAGCCTTGATCTCCTAAAGGAATCACCACTAAGATTCACTCTCTTAGTCTTCTTAAGGATACTGACCTACCCGGTCCCTTAAGGAAAATCAAACAACTGTTTGAGGTTGGTGTTTTCAAAAGTTTGCTTCTAAATAAGCTGAGTGTAAACTAAATAAGAACAGATGAAAGAAAGCTTAGAATATTTTGAATATGTCTTGCGCGTGTGTATTGCTTCTTTTTTTTTGGTTTCTTCTAGCCGCTTCTTTCAATCTTCAGCCTCTATATATACTCCAAGGATTAGGGTTGAGCGTTGCATGGGAAATGCTACCGTTGGAGGGCAGTTCTGGAAAATCCAGCTTCTACTGTGGCTGAGAACGTTAGGTAGGTCGTCAGGAAGGTACACTTGCTTTTGTACTTGGATAGCGACTTGACCTTTTAACCTAGGAGACTTCTGATCAGGGGAATACTTCATATTGGAACTTGTGAAGCCGGTTGATCAGAGTCAGAGGGAAAGCACAGATCCTCTGACCATTGTATCTTCTGATTCTGAACTCAGAGGGAAGAACATGGCCTTCAGAGTTTCTTGCTTCTGGACTTCAGAGTTTCCACTATTCAGCTTCTGGATCTTCAGAGTCTTCTACACCATCAGAACATCTGAACCTTCAGTGTTTCTTGGTTATCAGAACTTCTGGATCTTCAGAGCTTCTAGCGACTGAGTCCACATCAGAGTTTGTATAGCTTCAGAACTTCTGAAGCTTTTCCACTGTTCATACTGAACATGGTGAATGCGAAAGCGTTGCTTGGGTTACCCTTTATACACAGTGCTTCTGATTTGTGTGAGATTGAGTTGAGGTCAGAGCCTGTAAATAGCACACTCAGAAAAACACGTTAGAGTACCACAATTGTTCATATCAAAAGGTTAACTTGTAATCATCAAAACATAGAGTTGTACTACTAGATCAAAACTTGATCTTACACCTTTGTTGATCAAGAGTGATTTTCCTTCCTTCCTTCGTTGAGGTCTGTTCATCATCGAAAACTCCTTCTCCTTGGGTCGTGAATTATAGTAGGGTCAAGGGGGGGGATGGTTTTATCATTTTTAGCACCTATTGACGGTAAATATTGTTCTTTTGTTTAGGTTCCCTCGTATGCGCTACCACTTAAGGAGGTAAGGGTAGTGTCTTGAATGGTGCGTGAGTATGTATGTTTTTCAATTTTTTTGCATGATACGTGAAATGAAGTTGTAAAGAGGCGTTGTGAATATGGTTGTATGTTTATGCTATTTGTTGCTCTTACATTTTGATGCATGCTTGTTGATGATATGAGAAACATGTCTTAAATTTGGATAAAAATTGTTGAACCATTGAAATTTTGGAAAAATTAAACGACCCTTTGTTGTTGATGGCCGTGAGCCTTAAATGCTAACAAGAGCATCTAGGGTTTGAAATTTGAAGTGGCAACATGGTGGTTATTTGTCCCACCGTTGTTCCAACTCGTGGAGGTGTTTTGAATTACTCGACAACGTGGTTGTCTAGCCTTGTGAGGCTTTTGATCGATCCATCTTGGTAGAAGCATATAGGCATTAGGACTAACCTAATTTGTATGACTAGTTGTTGTTCTTGATGTTCTTTGTTATCTGAAGTTGTGGTTTAAAATAATATTTGAGATGTCGTTATCTTTTATTTGAAAATCTTTTCTCATTTTTCACTTTGAAGTTGAAATTCAATATCTTATCTTATCTTAGTTTTTTGAATTTTTTGTTGTTGTTTGTTGAGACTAACCCTTAATGTGTGCTACTTGTCTACTTGGGCGCTTAACGCTTTAGTTGATGAGCCATCGTGTGGTGAAGTCTGATTTTTGGGATGGCAAAGAGTTGGGCGACGGCTAGGGCTAGGCGACGAGGCTTTGGAGCAGCGTAGAAGCAAGGATTGCAAAGCGGAACTTTTAAATAATTGTCGTTTTTATTATCATTGCGAATTTGTCTCGTAAGATGTTGGATCTTTATTTGCGTTAGCGGTCTTTCTTAGGAATTTTATCGGGATATTATTATTATTATTTCTTTTTAAGTTTATTGTGATGACCGACATTTAAATTTAGATATTGAGAATTGGATAATGGTTTATAAGTCAAATGATAAAGTTTTTGCAAAGTTTACTAGAGTAATCAAATTGACTTCTTGAACTTACAGAATAATTGAATCGATTTTTGAAAAATGATTTGAAATGATATTGAAAAATATCATTTGAGGTCAAGTAAGAACTCGAGTTGTTCTGTCTAAGGCAAGAAGGGCTTTTAATGCGGCGTTGTGCCCGACCAGCTTACCTGGGAACTTCTTGGGCCATTGCTTGGGTGATGATGGGCCTTTGTTTTCAAAATGTCACCATTTGGAAAAGAAAAAAAAAACTCGAGTTAGTCCCCAAATTTTGTTGGGTTACTAATGTGATCCCAGGTTTAGAAATTGGGGCGTTACAGAAGGAAGCTTGGATCCTCTGACCTTCATAACTTCTGCTTCTGGACCGTTCACTCAAAACATCTGGTCTTCAGAATTAGAAGTACTTGGGTCTTGAGAGCCAGCTTACTCTTGGACTTAAGAATCTTCAAGTCTCAGCTTCTGGACCGTTCGCTCAGAACTTTTGGTCTTCAGAACTACAACACTTGAATCTTCAGAGCCCAGATCAGAGCTTTGATCTTCATAACATCTGAAGCGTTTACTACCATTCAGAAGAATGTAGTGATTGTAGAAGCGTTATGTTGGTTACTCTTTGGTCTTTAACTTCTAATGGATATGTCTTTGAATCAGAATCAGAGCATGTTTGTCAAACACTTAAAAAAACAAACGTTAGAGTGCCCTAATTGTTCATACACAAATATAAACTTGTTATTATCAAAACATAGAGTTGTACCACCTGACCAAATCTTGGTCTTACATTTTCCAACTTCAATGAAACATTTTCTATCACATTCAAACTCGGTGATAGTTCAAAACTTACAGTTTTGGGAAAAGGAAAGATTTTCATAAGATTGAATGGTGGTCTTTGAATTATAATTTTAATGTATTATATGTACCTAGTATAATTTTAGCTTCATAAGACTAAGCTCTGATACCAATTGAGTTGCAAATAAGTAACACAAGAAAGGGGGGTTTGAATTGTGCTCTTGAAAATTACTTTTTAAAACTTTGTTTTATGAAAAGAATATTAGTTCTTTGGTAAAAATGTTTAAGTGTGACTTTTCACAAACTGTTTAGTGCAGCGGAAGTAAAACAGTTAATAGAACAGAACGATCAGCACACAGAGATTTATATTGGTTCACCCTAAACAATTGGGCTACGTCCAGTACTTGGCCACCACCAAGATTTTCACTAGCAAGTATCAAGGACTTCTCCAATACAAGTATTAGACAGGACTTCTCCAAGTACTCTGCAGGACTGCTCCTATAAGTATTGTACCGGACTTCTCCAAAATCTTACAAAGATTTAAATCACTCTATGAAGATTCTCTTCTTTCAAGAGCAAGGGTAGATACTTTATAGCACTGAAACTCTAAGTGTTTGGGTTCAGATCTGACTATTGGATCACTTAAGAGTTACTACAGGAGTGTAAAGAGAATAAAGAGATATGACTCTTTTAAGGTACGAGGTTTACTCTTTCACTGAGCAGAATTTAATGACTTGTGTTTGACACTTGGGAATATCTGCTTGAGCTTTGAATGTTGTAGAGAAGTTTTGAAAATGAATGCTTGAAAGCTTGTATTCTCAGAATTAATTCTTGTTCCTTCAGATCTTCAAGAATGTCTTAAATACGTGCTTGCTAGTGTTGTAGCCGTTGTGAGACAATATCCAACCGTTGAGACAGCCGTTGAGAAATGATATCGGGCCGTTGATTCAAAAGGCTTGGTTGGTAGCTTTATTAAATGTTACTTCTGAAGCAAGTCTATCCTTTAGCTCAAAAGGTGATGTTTGTCAGCTAGTAGGTGGTGACAGCTTGAAATTTTCCTCGTTGGTCAGCGTGCCTTTTGCTAAAGCAAACTTATCTTCATGTGATTCAGTTTGAATGAAACTCAAATGGTTGTCATTGGATTTGAATGTAGGACAGCCGGTTGAGATCAAACAAAAACTTTGGCGCTCAAAATTTGTCTTGATATATCTGACTAATGACGTGGCGTTGAAACGGTCAGAGTCTTCAAACTACGTGACCACTTACAGAACGGTTCTGTAAAGACAGAGTTCCTTCTAGTTTTTGAGATAGATATCTTTTTAAGAATTGATAGAACGTTGAAGCGTGTGACATATGTCCGAATTTCTCTTGAAATTGAGAACGTTATCAGTTGTTAAATATTCAATGAAACTTCTACTATAAAATTGTTATGATCAAAATAAGATTTTAAAAACGTTATGATGCGTTTGAACTTAACAATCTCCCCCTTTTTGATAATGACAAATTTTATAGAAAGAGGTAATTGACATAATAAACTCCCCCTGAGTTTAGTGAAGTTTCCAAAGAATTTTGAGTTTAGAAATGTTTTCAAAAAGTTTTCAAAAAGAATTTCATTCGCTTCACTACCACTCCCCCTGACTAAATTAATCTATGTTTTAACTGTTATCTATAGAATAAATTTAGAGAAATTTTTTTTATCTTTTCTACCCTTTCTCTTTCCTTTCTCTTCTCCCCCTTTGGCATTATTAAAAAGACATGTTAACCAGAAGAGACATGCATATATGATAACTTAAGTACGCATATGACAAAAGTCAAGAATTAAAGTACAAATATTCAAGAGATAAATAACATAGAACGATAGAGGTAGAGAGTGGCCATTAGCCAAAACGATTTAGGAGCAGGTCAATCTTGGAGGCCAGATCATAGAAGAGAGTGTTGATTTGATTCTTATGATCCTCAAAATCGCTTCTGCGAACAAATTGATCTTCCAGAGGTTGCTCCATGTTCTCTTGCTCATTCCCTTGATCATCAACAGTATTGTCAGCATGAGGAATTATGAGTTGCTCATCTCTGGTTGCATTGTTCAGCGGAGCTGAACATTCACCTTCTTCCTGAAGTTTTGCTTTTCCTTTGACGATGTGAAGCTTTTCTGGATGCATAAGGATGTCTGGAATGTTCCTTGGCAGCAAAATGAAGACCCAGTTTCCCAAGAAAACAATTAAAGCAGTTAACCTGTTCATAAGGGAGTAGGACAGTGTGCCAACATAGCCTTCAGTTGCACAAACTTGTCATTCATCCCAATCTGGTACCTTGCTTGCTTCCAAATGATATTTGTAGCCAACGTCTGAGGATCTTTTCCATGAGACAGACACAGAATGATTGGGAGCCTTCTCAATTTTCTTAATCAATTTTGCCTGAAAGACCTTGAAGTGCGCCTTGGTTGTTCCTGCAGTGCGCCTACGCTTAATAGCAGAGGACACTAGTGTCTGAAGACGCCTCTTTCTCGCTAGAGAAAAAGGATGCAGACTGTACCTGACCTTGAGTGTGGTTTTAGGGTGCTTTCATTGGTTTGTGCTTGTGGAGTGTTTTGAAAGGGTTGATCAATTGGGGTTGCCAGAGTCAAAGGGCAGAAATTAAACAATTGAGATTTTGGCTTGGTTTGTTGAACAGTGCGTTCCTCATCAGAGGAATCCATAGTAAGAACAGGAGAAAATTTTGGTGAACTGTGATCAGTGGGATTCACAGTGAACTCTTCTTGGTGTGAGGAGGGTGAAAGTGGTTTTGGTGAAAGGTGTGGTTGTTGTGGTGTGATGTTGTGGTGTGGATCATATGAATCATCAAACAGAGAATTGACAAATTCTTGATTTGAGATTTCAGAAATTACCTCGTGGTGTGGAAAGTTGGAATCTATGGATTTTGCAATGGTGGTGTGAATGATGAGATCTTCTTCATCAACAGGTTCATCAGGTTCATTTGCTAGAATCTTCCTTTTGTTGTAGTGAGGCTGTTGAACTTGTACGGTGGATTCATCATCAAACTGCTTCCTCAAACGTTTAAGCTTTTTCTTTGGTTCTGCAAGCTTGCCAGCAGGAGACCCTTGCCCAGATCTTGTTCTTGAAGCGATAGGATGAGAACCAGAGTGTGCAGGAACTCCACCTTTGATGATTCTGAAGGACCGTTCCTTAGTAGGTGCCTTGGGCACGTCCCTGGACTGTTCTGGCTCGTCCTCAGGGAACGGTGCGATTCGCAAAGCAGCAGAAACAACTCTTTTACTTGGAGCCTTGCTGATTGGTTCTGCTAGTGCCTTCAAGGTTTTCACCTTTCTTTTGCCACCTTTGACATTTGTATCTGTTTTCTCCTTCTCTCTTACAGCTCTTTTCTTCTTTGTCAGGTATTCATCAGGAACCTCTGAATCATCATAACGGATATTCATTTTGCTTACATCTCCTAGCTTGATAGGAGTGGGCCAGATGATATCCTCTTCTAGTTGTTCATCCTTGTTTTCCAGAAATTCAGCAGTAATGCATTTCTTCTCAAAAATCACGGTCAGTAGGGACCCAAAGGGAAGATACCCTTTTCCCATATCAAGGAAGTTAATCAAGTAATTCCACATCAAATGAGCAGGATTTACCTTCACATTTTTCACGATCTTTTAAATTGCATACCTTGCATGTGCGTTAACATGTCCTCTTGCACCATCTTTGGGAAGTACAACTTTGTTGATCACAGCATTATTGAACTTGAGCTCGTCTCTGAGATTGCTCACTTCCACTAGCAAGGGATCTTCTTGATTTTTCCAGATGCAACAGTAGTCTTCTGTCTTTGACCACCAAGAGGGAGAGTATTTCTCACCTTGATCCGGACTCACATCAAGATCCTCAGCGACGTCTTGCAAAGTGATGATGACCCGAGGTTTATTCTATGTTTATCGAGTCCTTCTTGTTTCTATCTTTTCGTTTTTGAGTCCTTTATTGAGTTTTAAGTCAAGTTGAGTCCCTTTTTATTTCATAATTGCATCTGCATTAGTTTAGGTGTTTTTAATCAATTTATTTAGTCTTTTTATTAGTTTAGTTAGAGAGTAATTCCTATAGTCAGTTTTGAGCTGAAGTCCTCTTTGTATTCATGAGTTTTGATTGCACATTGGGGGTTTTATTTGCTAGATTGAAGGAAAGGATGGTGAATTATCATGATTAATGACATGTTCCAATGAGATACATTGTTGTTCTGATGGTTTCCTGAGATTCTTTTCAGGTTTGGTAGGTTTTTGATGGCTATTGATGATGGTTGAAAGCTAAGTTAAGAGCCATGATGATAGGAGAAGTAGGAGTTACAAAATTGAAGAAAAATCAGATGACCCACGCATGTGCGCCATGTAGACCACGCACATGCGTGGAACTCCTGTTGGAAAACCTGATGCCCACGCATGTGCGCCGTCTGATACACGCACATGCGTGGTGGCAAAATCTGATGCTGCGAATTGTGCGATTTTGAGCGTTTTGCCCACGCATGTGCGTGGAGGAGGCCACGCACATGCGTGGATTACCGCTGGAAACTCTATAAATAGGGATTTTGTTATTTCTTTTAGGTATCTTGTAACTTTTTGAACAAAACTTAGAGGTTTAGGTCCTTGGAGCTTGTGGGAGGCTTCTTGGCACTCTTGTTTCAGGTTTTTGTTCTTTTAATTTGCATTATGAATTCCCTAGCCTTGCTTGGCTAGTTTTCTTTGTACTTTGGGTGAAGTGAACCTTAGCTTTGATTATGTTTTGAACTTCTGAGTTTCTTATATGAATAAAGTTTCCTTTCTATGTATCTTTTCTCTGTTTCAATATTCTCTTGAATGCATGCAAGTGTTTGGCTTTCTTCTTGCACAACGGTAGTTGGTAAGGATTAAGGGACCATGAGATTATATTGATTTGGTTACTATGACTTAGGTATAAGGGTGGGAACTTATTGTGTTGGCTAGGTACTAAGGTACTAAGGCATTAGGCTTAGCAATTGAAATTGAATGATTTACTTGATTAAGGTATTAACAAGTGAAGGTAAAGGCTACATCACCATAGAAGGGGTTCTAAAGTTCATATAAGGATTTGGTTGTAAGAAACATAATTGGACTAAGTGAAACTTAACCCAGGGTACTTCTTCATCTGAATTATAATTCTTGCTTTTCATCAAAAGTGTGTTAAACACAACAAAACCTCAAACTTATATTGCTTTCTTTTTCACATTCTGAACACAAAACTCTTGGCAATTGATGAACAACTATCCCTGTGGTTCGACAATTTTTTGTATTACTTCGATCAATCCGTACACTTGCGAAATTGCTATCAAGTTTTTGGCGCCGTTGCCGGGGATAGTTTTGTTTTGTTGATTGATTCTTGAGTTTTATTGCTTGGAATTTTTATTATCATTGCTTCATTGAATCGGTGCTACTAACCTGTTTGTGTGAAAGTGTTTTTTACAAGGTTCAATGGATGCTTTCGATTTGAGTGGATTCCATGGATATGACCAACGTCAATACTATGACCAAGGATGGGAAGGACAACCCGATATCTTTTGGGAATGTAATGATAATTTCAATCCATGGGATCTACCAAGTCATCAATACTATGGAGAGTTTGAACATCAAACATTTGATCAAGAACAACCCCATCAATATCAAGGGAGCGGAAAGAAGAGCTTGGAAGAGATTGTGGTTTATTTGGCACTTATCAATCAGATTTTCATGGACGAAACCAGGAGTTTCATGAATGAAACCAGGATCAACTTGAGGAATCAAGAAGCTTCCATTAGGAATTTGGAGACTCAGTTAGGTCATTTAGCGAAAACCATAGCTGAAGGGGTCCCAGAATATTTCTGCCCTCAAGCTTTGGAGGAGGGAGAGAAATCACTTACTATCCATGAAAGTGACATTGTGGAGAAAAGTGAGGAGCCACAGAGTGAAGAAGAATCTCCAAAAGAAGACTTCACCAATGTTCTTGAGACAAAAAGTGAAAATACAATGGGTGAACAAATGGAAAATGTGATTGAATGTGGTGATGTTCATGATGTATCCATAGAGGATTTTGTCTTTGGAGACAAAATGCAGAATGACGAGGAGGAAACTCCAAGTCTTAGCATCAATCTCAAGGACCTATGGATCAATGGAAAGCATGGCAAGGAACAAGCAAGAGGGTGGAAGTCTCTTAGCACAAAATGGAACCAAATCAGTGAGAATTTTCTTAAACCCTCCATTTTTAATTTGATTTATGTTGCCATGATATCTGGAAATGCAGGTAATATGATGATGCAGTTGTGTCAAAATTTGCATGATCTAAAGGTTCTAATGCAATTTGCTATAAACCCCGGCTAGAACTTTGAGTCCGGGGTAGTCTATCAAAGACTTAAAAATTGAGCTTCTTGGGAGACAACCCAAGTCCAGGTTTGCTTTTCTTAATTTGAGTTTGCTTTAATTTTGTGTTCTTCTATAAAAATAAATAAATCATTTTTTTTTCTTTTTAGGTAGTTAGTGGATCGAGGTTTTTGCATGTTTTTTCTTTTTACGTTTGAGTCGGTATGAATATCCTTGGGTTTCTTGCTGCTATGCTGAACTTTCTTAAGTGGTTTCACCCTTGTTTTATCTGCTTCTTATTGATAGTTGATGATACTTCCATGTTTTTATCTTGTGGTCTTTGTACATACTATTGTGATTGGAATGTGAGGTAGCTTGATCTTACTTGCTTGAGTTCATAAGAAACGGTGTTTCACTTCAACACCCCATTGTTTTTGTTGAGTGCTGAGAGTCTCAATGTTTATTCCTAACATGCTTATACATGCTTAGCTCTGCTTTGAAATGCATATTGGTTGTTGCACAATACTTGTTCTTTGAAGAGACTTGGTAGGAGTTCTTTGTTGGCCTCAGACTTTGGATTGTTATCATATTCCCTTAGTTGCCCAAGTTGAGCCTTAAGAATGAATATTTTTCTTGGTCCCTGAATTTTGGTGAATTGAGCTTTGGTGAGTGATTTGTGGTTGTGATTGAGCAGGGAAAATATCAAAAGGACTTCCTTCCTAAAAGTAAAAAAAAAAAAAAAACATGCTTAATTGTCAAAAGAAAGGCAAGTGCCTTGACAATTGAAAAAGAGAAATGAAAAAAGATTGAAAAGAAAAAAGAAGAAGGAAGGAGTCCCAAAGTCTTAAAAATTCTGCTCAGGTCTTGTTGAATAGAAGAATCACTCACCCCAAAATCTGTTTTGAGCCCTTGTGTTCCCTTTTCTTGGCATCCCTACCTACACTTTACCTTAGCCAAAGTTATAACCTTTCGAAGTCTCTCTTGTTCTTGTTATTGTTGCAACTAACTTTGAATTGATTGATTATCAGGGCTGAAGTATTGTGTTTGTATGTTAGAGCACCCAAAATGTGAGGAGAGTGCTTGATATGTCAGGAAGTTGATGAGCTCTTGCTTGGAAGTCTTGCTTACTCTTGCTGACCTCTCATCTTTAGTTGTGTGCATTTGACCTTTCTTTTGTTTTGTGAAGTATCTTGTTTTGAAAAGCTTAAGCAACTGAAGAAGGGGTGATTTATTATGTGCTTGAGGACAAACTACCTTGAGTTTACGCTTGAGGACAAGCTGCCGTTGAGTATTGTGGTGTGATGACCCGAGGTTTATTCTATGTTTATCGAGTCCTTCTTGTTTCTATCTTTTCGTTTTTGAGTCATTTATTGAGTTTTAAGTCAAGTTGAGTCCCTTTTTTATTTCATAATTGCATCTGCATTGGTTTAGGTGTTTTTAATCAATTTATTTAGTCTTTTTATTAGTTTAGTTAGAGAGTAATTCCTATAGTCAGTTTTGAGCTGAAGTCCTTTGTATTCATGAGTGTTGATTGCACATTGGGGGTTTTATTTGCTGAATTGAAGGAAAGGATGGTGAATTATCATGATTAATGACATGTTCTAATGAGTTACATTGTTGTTCTGATGGTTTCCTGAGATTCTTTTCAGGTTTGATAGGTTTTTTATGGCTAATGATGATGGTTGAAAGCGAAGTTAAGAGTCATGATGATAGGAGAAGTGGGAGTTACAAAATTGAAGAAAAATCAGATGAGCCACGCATGTGCGCCATGTAGACCACGCACATGCGTGGAACTCCTGTTGGAAAACCTGATGCCCACGCATGTGCGCCGTCTGATCCACGCACATGCGTGGTGGCAAAATCTGATGCTGCGAATTGTGCGATTTTGAGCGTTTTGCCCACGCATGTGCGTGGAGGAGGCCACGCACATGCGTGGATTACCGCTGGAAACTCTATAAATAGAGATTTTGTTATTTCTTTTAGGTATCTTGTAACTTTTTGAACAAAACTTAGAGGTTTAGGTCCTTGGAGCTTGTGGGAGGCTTCTTGGCACTCTTGTTTCAGGTTTTTGTTCTTTTAATTTGCATTATGAATTCCCTGGCCTTGCTTGGCTAGTTTTCTTTGTACTTTGGGTGAAGTGAACCTTAGCTTTGATTATGTTTTGAACTTCTGAGTTTCTTATATGAATAAAGTTTCCTTTCTATATATCTTTTCTCTGTTTCAATATTCTCTTGAATGCATGCAAGTGTTTGGCTTTCTTCTTGCACAACGGTAGTTGGTAAGGATTAAGGGACCATGAGATTATATTGATTTGTTTACTACCACTTAGGTATAAGGGTGGGAAGTTATTGTGTTGGCCTGAACATAGAAGCTTCATTCTTTAATTGAATTGACTAGGTACTAAGGCATTAGGCTTAGCAACTGAAATTGAATGATTTACTTGATTAAGGTATTAACAAGTGAAGGTAAAGGCTACATCACCATAGAAGGGGGTTCTAAAGTTCATATAAGGATTTGGTTGTAAGAAACATAATTGGACTAAGTGAAACTTAACCCAGGGTACTTCTTCATCTGAATTATAATTCTTGCTTTTCATCAAAAGTGTGTTAAACACAACAAAACCTCAAACTTATATTGCTTTCTTTTTCACATTCTGAACACAAAACTCTTGGCAATTGATGAACAACTATCCCTGTGGTTCGAAAAATTTTTGTATTACTTCGATCAATCCGTACACTTGCGGAATTGCTATCAAGTGACATCAATGATTTTGTTGTACGCTCTTGACCTAATGGTTTCACGATTCTTCACCACAACACAGTCATAGAATTCTTTGACAAGAGGCACATAGACTTCACGTTGTGCTACATTGTACACCGTCTCCCAGTCTTGATAGAGAAGGTCCGTGAGTCCTGCCATTTTTACAAAAGCAAATACCTTCATATCAAGGTATCTTGGTGAAACCAGAGCGTTATCACCCAGTTTTTCAGTCTTCACAACTCCTATTTCTTGGTTCTGAACAGACCGTTGTAGGTTGATCTTCTCAGATCTTCTCTTAAGAATCTCCATTTCAGCCTTAGTGTAGGGTGTCTTTCCACCTTTCTTGGAAGGGGCCTTAGAGGCGGTTGCAAGAACTCCGACCATTAGGTTTTTGAGAAGAGGAGAAATTTGCAGAGAAATGAAGTTGCTTTTCTTGGAGGAGAGAGAGAGTATTTTACAAATGAGAAAGCGTGAAGTAAGTTTGCAAAATCTTTTAGAGATATGTTGATTGGGAATATGGAATGACGGTTTTGGAAGGAAGTGCAAAGAGCGGTTTTCCTTGAAAAGAGAAAATATTAAACAATTGAGTTGGGCTTGCACGCGCGATAAAGGCTGACTGAGTAACTGTTGAGCATTGAATGTGATGTGACTTTTCAGAAAAGAACTGTTGAAGTATGTGCCACGGAAATGATGACGTTGAACTTTTGACAATCAATTTTCAAGAAAGGCTGAACAGTAGCAATGGTAAATTCATAGTACGATGCAGCATGCATGCAATTGGTCCGGTTCGTTCTGAGATGACTTTTGAACTAGACCTAGTTCATTCACCGAACGGTACCTGCAAAATAGCAAACTTGCATTTCTATACCTTCAATTTCATGCATATTGCATATTGATTCTTTCTCTTAGGTCAGAGAATCTGCCTTCCTGTAGGGGTTTAGTCAAAATGTCAGCAAGTTGATCTTCAGTATGAACATAAGACATATCAATATGTCCTTTCCCAACTAGATCTCTGATGAAATGATGATTAATCTCAATGTGCTTTGTTCTTGAGTGTTGAACTGGATTTTTCGCAATATTTATAGCACTTGTATTGTCACATAACAAAGGTATGTGATTTTCATGAATGTTGTAGTCTTCAAGTTGATGCTTGATCCATAGAAGTTGAGTGCAACAAGAACTCGCTGCTACGTACTCAGCTTCAGCAGTGGATAGGGATATGGTGCTTTGCCTTTTGCTAGACCAAGAAACTAAACAGTTTCCTAGAAAATGACATCCTCCACTAGTGCTTTTTCGTTCTACTATATCTCCAGCATAATCAACATCACAGTATCCTCTAAGCCTGAAATCACTACCTTTCTCATATAACAGACCAAGATTAGCAGTATCTATTAGGTATCTAAATATTCGTTTAACTGCACTGAGATGAGATTGTTGAGGATTTACCTGGAATCTGGCACATAGGCAAACACTGAACATGATGTCAGGCCTGCTTGAAGTAAGGTACAGTAGAGATCCTATCATCCCTCGGTACGATGTTGGATCGACCGGTGAGCTTTCATCATTCTTGTCTAGAACAGTGTTTGGGTACATAGGAGTACTCATTTTATTTGAGTTTTGCATGTTGTATTTCTTGAGCATATCCTTTATATATTTGGTTTGATGTATGTAGATCTTTTCTTTCTCTTGCTTGATTTGGAGACCAAGAAAGAATTTTAGTTCCCCCATCATACTCATCTCAAATTCACTTTACATGAGAGTTGAAAATTCCTTGCATAGGTTATCACTAGTGGCTCCAAAGATGATGTCATCAACGTACAGTTGTACAAGAATGTAGTCATCTTTCAGTTGCTTTCTGAATAAGGTGTTGTCAATATTTCCTCTTGAGAAACCGTTCTTCATGAGAAAACTGCTTAAACTATCGTACCAAGCCCTTGGCGCTTGTTTTAAACCATAGAGAGCTTTCTTAAGTTTGAACACATGCTCGGAGCAAGATGGTTCCTCAAAACCTGGAGGCTGCTTCACATAGACTTCTTCTTCTATTACTCCATTTAGAAAGGCACTTTTGACATCCATTTGATATAGTTTAATGGAGTGTTGACATGCAAAGGCTAGGAGAATACGAATTGCTTCAATTCTGGCCACTGGAGCAAAAGTTTCTGTGTAATCAATTCCTTCTTGTTGATTGTATCCTTGAGCTACCAGTCTTGCTTTGTTCCTTGTCACTTTTCCATTTTCATCCATCTTGTTTCTAAAAACCCACTTGGTACCGATGATTGATTTTCATTTTGGTTTGGTACTAGTGTCCAGACTTCGCTTCTTTCAAATTGATTCAGTTCTTCTTGCATGGCTAGAATCCATCCTTCATCTTGTAGGGCTTCTTCTACAGTTTTGGGTTCAATCTCTGAAATAAATGCACTGTTGGATTCTTCTCTGAAGGCTGACCTTGTCTTGACTTTTTCTGAGACACTTCTAATAATCTGTTCTGGTGGATGATCGGCTTTGTACTTCCACTCCCTTGGTAGAGAAATACCACTGGAAGTCATGATTTGATCAGACTGTTCTTGAGCTTCTGATTGTGGAGCAGTGGGCTGTACTACAGGTGAGATGTCTGAAGGTTGAACTTCTTTGGAGATACCATCATCATCTTGATCAGATAGGTCAAGGTTTAGAAAGTCTCTTTCTAAACGATCAGTCGATTCGGTTGAGTGATCATCAAACTTGACATTGATGGATTCTTCTACTGCTTTCGTCCTAGAGTTGAAAACTCTGTACGCTTTAGAGTGAGTAGAGTATCCAAAGAGAATACCTTGATCAGATTTGTTGTTGAATTTTCCGACATTGTCCTTAGTGTTGAGTATGAAGCATTTGCACCCAAAAGGATGAAAGTACGAAATGGTAGGACGTCTTCCGCGCCATAGCTCATAAGGAGTTTTCTTTAACAAAGGTCGCATGGAAATTATGTTCTGGATGTAGCATGCAGTTTCAATAGCTTCAGCCCAAAAGTACTTGGGTAGAGAGGTTTCGCTTAGCATCGTTCTTGCCATTTCTTGAAGTGACCTGTTCTTTCGTTCAACAACTCCGTTTTGCTGAGGGGTTCTAGGAGCAGAGAATTGATGAGTAATGCCTTCTTGTTCACATAATTTTTCAAATTCTTCGTTTACAAATTCTCCTCCTCGATCACTGTGAATGGTTGTGATGCAGTATCCTTTTTCGTTCTGAACTTTTTTGCTGAATATCTTGAATGCTCGAAAGGTTTCATCTTTACTTGTTAGGAAGAACACCCAACAAAATCTCGTGTAGTCATCGATTATGACAAGACAATATCTTCTTCCAGAAATACTAGCTACTCTAGTAGGACCAAACAATATGTAACAGGTCCAGAGGTTTGCTGGTGCTAACAAAGTTTTTAGCACGACAAGAGGTACGATGTTGTTTGCATTGAACACAAGCAGAACATGTAACATCAGATTTGATATTAAGTTTTGGCAGACCACGTACTAAGTCATTACTTATGATTTTAGTGATGGTCCTTAAGGAAGCATGCCCTAGCTTCCTGTGCCAAAGCCATGTATTGTCCTCTGATGAGGCTAGACATGTTACATTTTGATTTGCTAGGTTTTCCAAGTTCGTCTTATATAGATTCCCTTGTCTCTGAGCTTCAAAGATGATCTTGTCATCGGTATCAGTGACACTACACTTCACTTTATTAAAGGAAACAGTGAACCCACTATCACATAATTGACTTATGCTAAGTAGATTATGTTTTAATCCTTCAACTAACAGAACATTACTAATCACAGGAAGAGGTTCCTTACCAACATTACCTTCTCCAATAATGAGTCCCTTCTGATTTCCTCCAAAGGTAACTGATCCACCATTTCTTTTAGTTTGGATCTTTGGGAACATAGACTTTTCTCCCGTCATGTGACGCGAGCATCCACTGTCCAGGTACCATTGTTGGCGTTTCCTTCGTTTTGATAAATAGGTCTCATCATCATCTTCATCGTCTGAGCTTTCTGCAGATGCCATAAGAGCAAAGAGTGCATCATCATCTTCGTCTTCATCATCATCTTTTGAACCGTCCTCAGATTCATCCCATCCAGCAGCTAGAGCTTTCTTTTTCTTGTAGAAGGGTTTTTTGCCTGATTTCTTTGCTAGTCTTGGACAGTCCGGCTTGATGTGTCCTGGCTTTTTGCACTCGAAGCAGGTGATGTTGCTTTTGTCTAAGTTTGAGCCACCTTCACATTTGTGAGTGAGCGGTTTCTTTTTCATGCTTGAATCTCGTTTGTTGTCCTTCCTTGATGTTCCTTTTCCTCTTTGTTGTTTGATCCACATCTTTTTGAACTTTCTGTTGAAAAGGGCTTGTTCATCATCTGACATTTCTTCTGAGGATTCTTCTTCTTCAGATTGTTCTTTTGTTTGGATGGCCTTTGAACTGTTTGCTTTGAATGCAATGTTCTTCTGCTTCGTCAATCCTTCGTCATGAGCCAGCTCTATTTCATGAACCTTCAGAGATCCAAGGAGGTCTTCCAGTCTCAAGGTGCTGAGATCTTTAGCTTCTTGAATGGCTGTGACCTTGGGTCTCCATTTTCTGGGAAGGCATCTTAGAATCTTTGTGATTTGATCAACATTTTCGTATTTGCGATCAAGATTTCTGAGCCCATTAACGACGGTTTGGAATCTTCCAAACATGTCATCAATGCTTTCATTTCCCTTCATCTTGAAAGTTTCATATTCAGCCACGAGTAAGCTTACTTTGGCTTGTCTGACATTCGTTGTACCTTCATATGCCAACCCTAGAGCTTTCCAGACTTCTTTGGCTGTTGCTAAGCCATCAACCTTATCCAGCTGAGATTTACTTAACGCACACAGTAGGAATAACTTAGCTCTAGCATTGAGTTGATAGTCCTTGCGTTGTGCTTCTGTCAGTTGATCCTTCTTTATAGGTTCTCCAACATCATCTTTATGGACGATGTTGCCATTTACAATGATGTCCCAAAGCTTGTAGTTTGTGGACTCAATGAATAGTTGCATGTGAGTTTTCCAATAAGGATACTCAGTTCCATCAAAGAACGGAGGCTTGTTGGTGGATGAGCCCGTAGCTATTGCTAGATCTTCTGCCATGGATCTTTACTCTACACCTGTTTAAGATGTTAGTTTCTAGAGACTAAGTTCTGATACCAATTGAGTTGCAAATAAGTAACACAAGAAAGGGGGGTTTGAATTGTGTTCTTGAAAATTACTTTTTAAAACTTTGTTTTATGAAAAGAATATTAGTTCTTTGGTAAAAATGTTTAAGTGTGACTTTTCACAAATTGTTTAGTGCAGCGGAAGTAAAACAGTAAATAGAACAGAACGATCAGCACACAGAGATTTATACTGGTTCACCCCAAACAATTGGGCTACGTCCAGTACTTGGCCACCACCAAGATTTTCACTAGCAAGTATCAAGGACTTCTCCAATACAAGTATTAGACAAGACTTCTCCAAGTATTATCACGGACTTCTCCAAGTATTCTGCAGGACTCCTCCTATAAGTATTGTACCGGACTTCTCCAAAATCTTACAAAGATTTAAATCACTCTACGAAGATTCTCTTCTTTCAAGAGCAAGGGTAGAGACTTTATAGCACTGAAACTCTAAGTGTTTGGGTTCAGATCTGACTATTGGATCACTTAAGAGTTACTACGGGAGTGTAAAGAGAATAAAGAGATATGACTCTTTTAAGGTACGAGGTTTTCTCTTTCACTGAGCAGAATTTAATGGCTTGTGTTTGACACTTGGGAATATCTGCTTGAGCTTTGAATGCTGTAGAGAAGTTTTGAAAATGAATGCTTGAAAGCTTGTATTCTCAGAATTAATTCTTGTTCCTTCAGATCTTCAAGAATGTCTTAAATACGTGCTTGCTAGTGTTGTAGCCATTGTGAGACAATATCCAACCGTTGAGATAGCCGTTGAGAAATGATATCGGGTCGTTGATTCAAAAGGCTTGGTTGGTAGCTTCATTAAATGTTATTTCTGAAGCAAGTCTATCCTTTAGCTCAAAAGGTGATGTTTGTCAGCTAGTAGGTGGTGATACACTTTGGGCTACTTTTCAGACAAGAGAAAATTTGGCAATTTGATGTTGACAGCTTGAACTTTTCCTCGTTGGTCAGCGTGCCTTTTGCTAAAGCAAACTTGTCTTCATGTGATTCAGTTTGAATGAAACTCAAATGGTTGTCATTGGATTTGAATGTAGGACAGCCGGTTGAAATCAAACTAAAACTTTGGCGCTCAAAATTTGTCTTGATATATCTGACTGATGACGTGGCGTTGAAACGGTCAGAGTCTTCAAACTACGCGACCACTTACAGAACGGTTCTGTAAAGACAGAGTTCCTTCTAGTTTCTGAGATAGATATCTTTTTAAGAATTGATAGAACGTTGAAGCGTGTGACATATGTCCGAATTTCTCCTGAAATTGAGAACGTTATCAGTAGTTAAATATTCAATGAAACTTCTACTATAAAATTGTTATGATCAAAATAAGATTTTAAAAACGTTATGATGCGTTTGAATTTAACACGATCGTGGTATTTACAAGCTCAATTTTGATGCTTCGGTCTCCAACTCTAAATTTTTTGGTTTTGGAATGATTGCTCGAAATCCTTGCAACAACGACTTCAAACCCGGTGGAGGCCTTATCCCCGGGGGTGGTGGAAGCCCTTGCTTTTCGTTGGGCTCTTGGTTTGGCCTCTAAGCTTGGGTTTTTTTCAGTGTGGCTGTTTGAAAACTGATTGTCTGAAATTATGCACAAGTTGGAAGCGCGCCGCCCAAGGGAGGGGGGGTGGGGGGGTTTCTATGTTGCATCTATCATTAATGATTGTTTTGCTTTGACTTCGAGTTTTGATGTTTTTTATTTCACTTTTGTTAAGGTGGAAGAAGCTTCTTCAGGTGCTTTCCCTAGGGGTGGGAATAGGTTGGGCCCAGGTAGGCTTTGCATAAATAGGCCTAGCCTGTTTAAAAATTTTAAGGCCTGAGTCTGGCCTATGGTCTGTCAAAGGCTTTTTTTAAGCTGATCTGACCTTCCAGAAAGTCTGGCTTGACCTGGTAGCCTATATAAAGGTATGTTTCACAACAAGAGTTTTACGTTTGCTAACAAACTTATATGTAAAGAAGTTATTAAACTTATAAGCTAACAGGTTAGATTACACTTCATATTAAGGTATTTAAATAAGTCATATATCTATTTCTAAACAGACTTATAACTTCGAATTATTATATAAATCAATTTGCGCGCTTAAACATATAAAAATGTCAATAAGTATATAATATCAAGATCTTATGATAAATATCTAATATATAGACATCATCAATGGTAAAATATATTTATAATAATCATATTTACAATGTATCAGAAAAATACTAATCACATTTACTTAAATAAGCTAGCCTATAAGGGTTACAAAGCTTGTTGAATGACCTGAGCCTAACCTGTTTAACTAAACACGCTTTTCAAAAAGCCTAACCTTGCCTATCTATCAATTTGGTCTGGCCTAACCTGGACCTGTGGTAGGCTAGGCCATAGACCCCTACAAACGGTCTGACCTATTCTCACCCCTAGCTATCCCACTCTTGGACCATGATGTTTCCTGAGAGTTTAATTGAATAAATCACGGGTAAATAGCCAAGTTCGTCCCTGAATGTGTCCACCGCCTTCAACTTAGTCCCTAAACTTTAAAAATGTCGCCCGCGGTCCTTGGATGTGGCAAAACTCATTCACGTTAGTCCGTGGGTTAAAAAAAGTTGATGGACATTAACAGAAGTATTGATGTGGATTTTTTTTTTCTATTATGGAGCGCTGACATGGAAATTACTTTTTTTTTCCCGAAACTGAAACTCTCAGGGCTCAAATGGTAGTAAAATTGGTCCTTCCCCAACCTTCATCTTCTTCCTCCCAACCCAACCTTCAAAAATCAGAAAATCAACACCATTGAAGCCACACCAACAACCACCACCACCACCAAATCCCCCTCTCACCCAACACCACCACCACCACCACTGAAACTCTCTTCCACCAACACCAACCTCCCTCAGCCTTCCTCTTCTTCCACCATATCTGAGAATCTGCAAACAGCCTCTATAATGGCAATTTGAGCTTAACAAGTTTTAACAATAATGGAAATTTTGCTCTGTGCCAACACTCCAAACACAAGGCTCAAGAATGTGTTGCAATCACAAAATAGGGAAAAAAAAAATAGAAAAGAAAAGTTAAAGACGCAAAACAAAGGAAACGAGAGTCAGATTGCTGGGTTATGCATTCCTAGCCAATATATTTATGTTAACACAAACGAATTGCAAACTCCCTAAGTCATACCATAAGCAGCAAAAATCCCATATATCAAGCAATGATACAATGCTCAAGAAATTTTGCTGGGGATCAAATCAAAAGCAAGAGGAAATTAGCATAAATGAGGGGATTCAACACAGTGCAAAGGAGCTTCACGAACACCCTCCTTCTTTTTGTCTTCTTCCACCATCAAAAGGCATGACAGTACCATTCCTCACCTTCAAACCACCATGAAACTTCTCCATTTCCCTCCATAGCCATGACCAAACACCACCTTCACTAACACATAAAAAACAGCACCACCGCCATCTCCTTCCTCCATTAAATGACAGCTTCCATGAACCCATAAAGAAAAAATACTGAGCCAATTTCTTCACACCATTATACGCTTCCTACAAGCCCCACACTCTCAACCATAGCCACTGTGAAATCAATCTTTCTCCTCAACCTATGACCTCAACCCTGTCACTGAACTGAACCACCAAAGCCTTCCACCCTCACAACAAGCCATCACAATTTACAACACCAAATCTCAGCCAGGGGAAAAGATGGAAGAGAGCCCAAACCTCCATCTGTCAACAACTACCTTCATCGGAACCCAACCCTCACCGCTGTCACCTTCAAACCTCCGCGCCAGAGCCCTTGCCCCATCGCCAGGGCCCACACGCTCATCACCTTCATTCCTCGCCGGTACGTAGTCGCTCTCCTTCTATCTCCGTCTCCCTGTTCCTCACCTCCGATTGCTTCCTCTCTCAGATTTCACGATCTCTCTTCCCTCTGCAAGTGTGTCATGGATCCTTTGGCCCAATCGGTTGATGTGGGTATTTTGTGGGTTTTTCTGGAGCAAAAACTATCTTTCTTATTAATGCTAGCCCAATGGTAAAGGGAATGGTATGCTGTAAATATTTTGCAGGCAAATAAGCAATTAACATCTTCCACCAAGTTCGCCAACGACAATACCCTTAACCTGCGAATCTGAGATCTAATTTGGTGGAAGAAGATACAGGTTGAGGAAGGTTGGCGTTGGTGGAAGAGGGTTTCGGTGGGGGTGGTGGAAGTGGTGGTTGGTGGGGCTTCAATGGTGTTGGGTTTCTGATTTTCAAGGTTGGGTTGGGAGGAAGAAGATGAAGATTGAGAAGGGACCAATTTGACCACTATTTGAACCAATCAGCATATGACATGTGTCCTGAGAGTTTCATTTTTGGGGGGAAAGTAAGTAATTTCCACGTCAGCACTCCAGAATGGAAAAAAAAATCCACATCACTACTTCCGTTAACGTCCGTCAACTTTTTTTAACCCAGGGACTAACGTGAATGAGTTTTGCCACATTCAGGGACCGCAGATGACATTTTTAAAATTTAGGGACTAAGTTGAAGGCAGTGGACACATCAGGGACGAAAAAGGAAAAGAAGAAGAATCGAATATCTACTATCTCTCTCAGTTTATGACTGTAACTCAAAATTCCTCAGATTCGACACTCGCGTGATAAACCCTAACCCTAATTTTAGTCCCAAAAATCTTGTATTAGTGTATTACCCTCCTCTATCCCTGTTCTACCCTCTGGTTTTTCAATGGGGGAAGAGCAGGAGCTCCCGCCGATTCCCGAAACCTTCCTCTACGAAACTCTCCCTCCACTTTCCTCCTCCACCGCCGCCGTCGATAAATCTCCACCTTCCGACCACCACGAACCACTCTCAGTTTTCCGCAGCGAAATTTCCCTCTCCACCGTCCATTGCGCTTCGCCCGATTCCGCCGCCCCCGATTTCTTCTCCCTCGATGTCGCCGGCGAAGATTCCCCCGGCCGAGACCCCCTCCCCGAGCCGGTCACGCTATCTGAGCCTAAGACACCAGCTCTTGCCCCTAAGCCGACGCTCGAGAGCAATTGGTTTCGCGGGGATTGCAAATTCAGGAGCCCCATGCTTCAGCTGCATAAAGGTACTGCACTGAACTGATTGAGTTACTACTTATCATTATGGTGTCATTTGATTTATGTTGCTGACTCTACTTAGTGGGAAAAGGCTTGATTGTTATTACAGTAGGTGTTTGTTTTGTAATTTGTTCTGTGATGCTTGGTGTACAGAGATAGTGGATTTTTGTGAGTTTTTGTCACCTACTCCAGAAGAGAAAGCTGCACGCGACATGGCAATAGCATCTGTTTCTGATGTCATAAAACATATATGGCCTCATTGCCAGGTATATAGGACATTTAGCTATTGCATCCTTTTAATCTTGTTATTTGTAGTGTTTTATGTTTCAATGAAGGGACATTGTCGTTGCTTTCAGGTTGAAGTTTTTGGGTCTTTCAGGACAGGGCTGTATCTTCCGACTAGTGATATTGATGTGAGTTCAATTGATATTGTGATGGTAAACCTTCCTTATGAACTAGTGCATGTGGCTGATTAATACATTGTCAAATCCTTTTTCTACAGGTTGTGATTCTGAAAGCAGGCTTACCAAACCCGCAAATGGGTTTGAATGCAATTTCTAGATCATTGTCACAAAGGGGCATAGCTAAAAAGATACAGGTCTGCTTTGGTTACTCAAATATCAGTGTTTTTGTTTCCATGAAAGTGTTATTAGGGTGTGCAAAATTTTAACTATCCGGTTGCTTGTGAATCTTCCGCAGGTCATTGGAAAAGCTCGCGTGCCAATTATTAAATTTGTTGAGAAGAGGAGTGGTGTTGCATTTGATATCAGGTTCAACATTTCCTTTTTGATTTTGGATCTTAAAACTCTATTGCACTGCTAGATTCTTTTCACCATTTTTCTCCTTGGTTGTTTTCTGCTCAATGTTCATTTGGTAACCAAGCTCTCATAAGGAAAAACAAGATAGTAGAGTTGCATATATGAGTGTTATAAGCTCTTATACTATCTAATGTTTGATGCGCCATACAATATTAATTATGTTAGAAATATAGTATAAAACTGTTAATGTTTATCCAACAACTTAAGCGTTACTTTGGGGTACATGGTATCAGAGCTTATATGACTTGAGTGGTGTAGACTGTAGAGTATGATCTTTGTTGCCCCACCTACTGAATTTAAGCACAAGATAGGTTGGCACATGCATTGTCCACACCCCAAGCCTAATGGGCTCTTATGTGAGTGAGCGTGTTAGAAACATAATATACAACCATTTGTTTCTTCATCCAATAGTTTTAGATTTTGGGATAGTTGGTTCATGACTTGGTATCAGAGCCTTTATGTGACCAAAGTGGTCTAGAGTTCGATCTTTGTTACCCCCGTTATTTAATAAAAAAATGAATTTCAAGTTCAGGACATGTTAGATGAGCCTGTGCATTGCCACGCTTCAAGCCCAATGGACTCTTACGTGAGGGGGCTATATTTATAACATTTATGTGTTTTCACACGACAACTTAAGTGTTTGTGATTGTTGGTTCATGACAAATTACATGCAAATGACATTATTACACTTCTATTAGGTGGTGGCAACAATGGTGTGCGTTCAAAAAAAAAAAACAATGGTGTGAAAGCAGAGCTGGAGGGTGACGAGAAGCAGTGGAGTGTATACTAGGTAGGGGTGGTGCCTGGCGATGGTGGAAGATGTAGCGCTAGGTGTGTGTGAGGGATACACATGTGGATGTTCTGAGCTGGCCAAGTTAGGTAGGTCACCTATCATCATAGGGGCGTAGTGGAGTGGGGGATGTGGTGTAGAGAATATTGGGTTTTTGGTGACTGAGTAGTCTTTTATAGGAGCTTGGATCTGGAATAAGAATTTTCTGAAATCAATAATATGAATAATTTCAATAATACTATGTTTTTGTTCTTTCTATCATATACTTTATAGATAAGTGGTTGTCGCACATCTGCACAGTTAGGGCTATTATGTAACTTTTTCTTTCACTGAATCAATGTTGCTGATCCATTGTGGGTGCTTTGTTTCAGTTTTGATATAGACAATGGACCCAAAGCTGCTGAGTATATTCAGGTTTGTTCTAATTTTTTCACTACTTGTTTAAGATATTAGGATTTTAGATTCGATGTAGAGCATTGAATATATTATTTGCACAATATATGAAGAGTTATTACAAAATGTTGAACAAATGTGGAAATTTGAACATATATTTATATAATTAGTTTTTTTTTTAAATACTCTTATTAATGAGAAATGGATGCAATTAATTGTATGATATTCTTATACAAATGTGCAGTCTAAACTATATTATGAATTATATGATTTTTATTCAAGCTGATAATAAGGTAATTTGATACATAATCATATAAAATACAACATCCTTCAAGCATATAATGACACGTTACATCATTCTCCATAGGCGTATGATCAAATCAATAGCTTCTACGGGTACTTATATCTGAGGCGCTCATATTTTACTAACATATTTGAAGTTGCTTAATTATTGCATTATAACTTCAAATTGATTTAAATCAGTTATGGAGTGTGAGCCCTTGTGGTCAAAATGTTACTGTTTCTGCTCTGCACAGTTGAAATATCTACAATACCTCCAAAAGTAAAATTCCTTAAGTAGTCGTGCCGAAGGAGGCCACTGAAAGACATTTTAGAACTCCATGCACTCTCAAATATATTTTTTTCTATTTAAGGAGTTATATAAATGGAAACAAAACAGCAAATATTAGAAACATTATGTATATTCTTCATGGTTGAACCCTTGAATATGCAGGAAGCAGTAGCTAAGTGGCCGCCACTACGACCATTGTGTTTGATTTTGAAAGTATTTTTGCAACAAAGAGAACTTAATGAGGTATGAGTTTTTCTTAAATGTTTTATCTGATTCTGATCTTCCTAATGGAAATTTCTTATAAAGTATGCCCTATGCAGGTGTATTCTGGTGGGATTGGTTCTTATGCTCTCCTTGCCATGTTGATGGCAATGTTGCGGGTTAGTGGTTCTTAAATATGCTTTTAAAGTTCACTGTTTGCTCTCTCGCCTTCATCATATTTGACATATGATCCACCTCAATATTATGAAAATAAATCATGAAAATCATTTCCCACCCCCTAATGTTACATATTTGGCATTGCATTAAGTTCAGTGCACTTCTTTTTACCTATGATATCTCTAAGTTCGTGACCATTATATGTTTCAGAATCTCCGTCAGAGTCAAGTTTCAGCGGAACACAACTTGGGGCTCCTTTTGGTGCGTATCTTCTGAACAGCAGTTCTGTATTTGTTTTTTGGGTGCCAGGCAGTTAGAGGGGACTTATTCCATGATTGGCATGTTATTTTATTTTTATTATTTCTAATATTATGAAAATAGAAACATGTGGTATAATCCTATACTGCAAGCCTTTATTTGGACAATGTTTCCTTTCTGGGTTGTAAAGTGAGAAATATTCCCAAAATTATCATTCTTATTTATATATATCTCGATCTCAGGTGCATTTTTTTGATTTCTATGGACGCAAATTGAACACAGCAGATGTTGGTGTCTCTTGTAATGGGGCAGGCACCTTTTTCCGAAAGAGTAGTAAAGGGTAAGAAAGAAATTGGATATATTTGTCAAGAAATGTCATTTTTAATTAATCTGGATAAACAATTGTGAAAGTTATTAATTTTCCCCTTGTCATATCTTAGGTTTGCCAACAAAGGACGACCATTTCTTATCGGCATTGAGGATCCACAGGTTTGCTTGAAAGAACTGTCTTTTGCTTTCATAAAGTAAAGATGTGGACCATTTTAAAGATAGACTTTTCATAACTTAACTTTTATTTGAGACCAGGATTTTTTTTTGGGGGGGGGGGGGTATTCTGTTTAGACGACTGCTTTATTGTATTATTGGTCTTCTTTGGATCTCTTGTTCAGATTTCTCTATATATGTCTGAGGATATTTTATAATCTTCCATTAGCCATACTTTGTTGCCCTTTGCTTGGTCCCTCTGCTTTCCAGTAGGTGAAATGCTAGCAACACATTCTTGTAACACACTTTCTTGTGATTGGTTTATTGTTTTAAAAGTCATCACATTTTTTAATAATTGAGGCATATGTTGACTATTTTCAAAATAGACTGATAAAACCCAACTCACAGAAGCAAGGAAAAACAGAGAAAGATAGGATTATATTACTGAATCCTGAATCACTAAGAAATCTCAGCCCAGGTTTTAGGGAAAATACAGAGAAAACTGAGAAAGAAAAGATAAAAGGGAAAAGAAAAGGTTCCAGCAATTTCGAGGATGCTGCTGTTAGAAGTCTCACATTGGCTAGAGATAGAGCATAGATAGCCTTTATAAGGGTTGTGCAAACCTCAACTCTTGAGCTAGCTTTTGTGGTTGAGTATAGGCCTCCCAATTTCTAATATGGTATCAGAGCCTATCCTAGATCCATTTGTTGTTTGTTGTGGAGACTTCCCATATTTGGGGCACCCGTTATTGTTGATCCCACGTTCCAGGTTGTTCAGTCCTGGACGTGAGGGGATGTGTTAGAAGTCTCACATTGGCTAGAGATAGAGCATAGATAGCCTTAATAAGGGTTGTGCAAACCTCAACTCTTGAGCTAGCTTTTGTGGTTGAGTATAGGCCTCCCAATTTCTAATAGCTGCTAGCCTCCAATTTTCCAATACTGATCTTGCCTACCTACTCATTCTCTGACCATTCTGTTTTAGCCAGATTCCTCACCTTTCTCTCTCTCCTACACGTCAGCACTAAGAGAACACTAGTGGGAATTCTCACTAATTCCCTTCTTGCCCCTTCTAGAATATAATTGGACTATCTTGGGCCTTAAGTTATCAGGGCTTTTGGGTGGGTTCTCATCATAGACCAATCATAGAGAGTGTGTGAGAGTGTATTGATAGCACTCCTCTTTTAGGAGTAAAGAATATTTTAGGTTACCATTTCCATTCCAAAGTTCCTTGGAGCAATTGCTTACTATTGTATGAGGTAATATATTAAAATTTGAAGTCAAGGGTAAGGCTACAAAAATGTTAAGAAACAGAATTTATAGTGCACTGAAGAATATATAGGCACTACTCTCCTTTACTTTCTGCAGTAAACTCCTTTAAATGATTTTACTAATATGCAATTAGTATAATACGAAGTGGATTGGCACATATTATGTCAAAACACAAGTATAGTTGATTGACTAGGATTTTTCTTCTGGCTGAATTAGGCACCGGAGAATGACGTCGGGAAGAACTCCTATAATTATTTCCAGGTTTGTTTATCTTTCTTAGCAAATAATGTCTATAATAATATTTCTAGAAATGTCTCAAGTCTTGAAGTGTGGAGTAACCAATGTGAGATAGTTTTTCAGTTAACTATTCCATTGAGTTTCCTCTTTTTCTATCCGTGCATGTTTTCCAGAGTTCATTAAGTTGTGTCATATCATATTTATGATATATACGTTAATTGCTTGGACAATTTGTTATTGTCTGGAAATCATGCTCACACATGTCATAGTTTGAAAGCTGCGTTTTTTCTGGAAGGATAATTATAATCCTCCTGCAGTTCCCCATTATTTATTCATTCCCATCATATATCACACCTTCCATCTAAATAAAGCATATTTTTTCTAATTGCCTCTGCAGGGGCAAATATTTGAAATTTACTGCTTGAAAATTTGTGTCGTAGGGTTTGCTTCTAATTTATATTGATCCAGCTCATTGTCCTGTTTCCTATTAGTTAGAAGGGGGGTAGATCATTATCCTTTCCTCTTACCCCTTAATAAAGTGATCATGTTATGTGTGTGTTATTTTTTGTGTTCCTATGCATGCAAAGGGTGGCTGAAATGGAAATCGTATTCACTTTGCAGATAAGGTCAGCTTTCGCGATGGCTTTCTCTACTTTGACAGATCCCAAGATCATTCTGAGCTTAGGACCGAAAAGGAGCATTCTTGGTACTATAATTAGACCAGACCCTAACTTGATAGAGCGTAAAGGGGGGTTGAACGGGGAGGTGACTTTTAATAGTTTGCTTCCTGGTGCTGGCGAGCCAATACAACAAAAGTTTGGAGAGCAGGATATGTTATGCAATTGGCAGTTAGATGATGAAGAAGAACTGTTGCCACGGGGTGTTGACACTAGTGCAGAGCCCAGCAGACGCTCAAACTCAACAAAAAAGGATGTTGACACTAGTGCAGAGCCTAGCACACACTCGAACTCAACAAAAAAGAGAAAATCTGCATCTAAGAAAAGTTCTAGTAAGAAGTTAAAGGAAAATGGGGATATTCGGCACATAGCAGAAAAAGAGAACGGTATAAAGAAAAAGAGCAAAAAGATGATAAAATCTTATTAGACCTTGAGGCCAATTGCTGAGAGTTTATTACAGGAAAATTGTTGGGGACTATAATTTGATCAGCTCATTCAGAAAATGCTATCTTGAGGCCGAATGTTACCACCATATGACCCAAGGTTTGATTTGGATCCCTGCCCCGCATAAGAGCCTCCAGCCCTCTAGTGTATTGGAATCACGTACATGATTTGTTGAATTTCTTTTTTCTTTGGAGTTCCATGTTCAATTTTACTAGAGAACTCTGGAAACCAAAATTCAATTTTGTTAGTGTCTTGTACCATAATGTATAAGCTAGACGTGAATTGGTCACCTTATATTATAAGTCAAAAGCTTTGGAATTTTGTGTAATTCAATCTCTGCTGAACATACTGACTTTCTAGTATATTTAGTTATTTACTGAACATTTTTGTTCTCAATCGTGGGAAACATGTATGAATCAGTACACATTCTTTAACACTGTTATTGTCATGTGACATACAAGTAGACCACACCATGTTATAGGAAATGGACTCAATAAATATATGGCTTAAATAAGTTTTTGGTCTCTAACCTTTACCAAATGCTTGGTTTTCATCCCTCGCCGGAGCAAATGTGGGTTGCTTCGGTGGCTCATGTGGCATGGTCACGTCAGTTTAATGAGCTGACGTGGAATTTATATTTATTTTTCATTTAAATTATAATTTTTTAATCTTTATCTTAACTTTTTTATTAATTAGATTATTAATTATTTAAAAAACTAAAAATAAAACGGAAACTAATTAATTTCATCTTCTTCATCCTTAAGGTTAGGGATGGCAATGGGTTTAGGACCCATAGGGTACCCATAAAAAATACCCACTATGGGTAGGGTAAAAACCCGCTAGATGGGTATGGGGTTGGGTATAGGTAATTACCCGCAAAAAGTAGCGGGTATGGGTGCGGGTAAATTAACTTAAGCAATAGCTTTCAAACTTACTTTTTTTAAAAAAAAATAAGTGAGTATTTAAGTTATTCACAATCATCACTAATTTACTCCCACTTATTTTTAAAATTTGTAAGTTATTAACCTACAACTTTAGAGTTATATTATAAATCTAAATTATAAATTTAAAATTATATCTTTTTCGTTTATTCCTTCTAAAAAAATATGTTTAGTTGAATGATTTTATTTGTTAAGTATTTGAATAGTCTTTTATATTTTTGTTAGTGTTTTTTATTTAAAATTGTAGTTGTATTTTTTTTTTACTATTAACAAAAATAGTGAAAAATATATTTTGGTTAGCTAAATTGCGGGTAATGGGCACGGGTATGGGCAAATAGGTACCCAGAGGGTACGGGGACGGGCATTCAAGTTGCTACCCACGCGGTTATGGGGACGGGTACGGGTAATTTTTGAAAACGCGGGTATGGGAATGGGTACTATAGTACCCTACCCAGACCCTACTCATTGCCATCCCTGCTTAAGGTCACCAAAGGAGGGAGAGGGGCTCTGCAATTCCACATCACTCTGCTCCCTCTCTTCCCGTTCTCCTTCTCCCAGTCAATTCCCACTGTAACCCTAGATTTGCAATGAAACCAAGAAGACCCAGATCTAAAACCCAGATCCAGATCCAGAAATCTCTCTCCTTGTGTTCTTTGGCATTGAAATGTCACCATCGCTTCATCGTCGCCTCTTCATCGCCCTAAGATCTTTTTTTTTTCCTTGTTCTGTCTCAGATCTGTTTATTTTTTTGGGGGGAAAAATGGATCTTTCCTTTGACCGTTTGATAAATCAACTTGTTTCTTCTGTCTCTGATTTCTTTGAGAAAAAAATGGGATCTTTCTTTTGGCTTTTTGATCTTCCACTGGTTATGGGGCACTCATCTAGAAGAGAGGGTGAGGTGACAAAGGGAGGGTGAGGCTTTTTGATCTTCCACTAGCTATGGGATTTCTTTTTGGTGCAATGAATATGAATTTCTGGGTTTGGGAATCGGTTGTTGCCACTGGATGTGATTAGCTTTGAACAAGAGATTTTGATGGGATTTGGGTTTAACACCCCACCCATGAGGCTCCCCACCCTACTTTATTGAAAACGGGATTTAAATTTCCGTTTTTAATACAAATAAAACGAAACTTAAAAAACCGTTTTGTATTTTAGCATATGTGGCACATTTTCAACTATTCATTGTATACTAAAAAAAACGGAATATTAAATTCCGTTTTAAAAACGGAAATTTAAATCCCGTTTTAAATAAAAGTGGGGTGGGAAGCCTCATGGGTGGGGTGTTAAACCCAAATCCGATTTTGATCATGGGGTGTTAATTCCATTTTGAGATTGAGATTTAAATCAGGCAAATTTAGTTTGTTAACATATTCAGGTAAACTTTATCTTTTGGATTCCGTAACTATTAGTTTCAATTTTTTTTTAAAAGTTTCAGTTTTTTAAATGATTAATAATTTAATTAATAATTAAAAAATAAAGAAAAAATAAAATAAAATCCACCTCTATTTATTAAATTAAATTTAAATGTGGGCTTAATTTAAAATAAAAATAAATTCCACGTCAACTCATCAAACTGACGTGGCCATGCCACATGGGTCACCGGAGCTCCGACAGTGATTCAAAGCTCCGGAGGGACCAAAACCAAATCTTGTGGCAAAGGTTAGGGACTAAAACCCACCTTTTCTCCAGCGAGGGACGAAAACCAAGCGGCATTCTGATCCACACGCATAACTCCAATTTTCCCATTGCACGTCGGAATTTTCTTTGAATTGAACTGCTCTGCGCAACATGTGGAATAATTATATCTTCATACCTCATTTTCTAGGTGTGGAGAGGTGGAGGAAGAGAGAGATAGGAAGAAAGGAGAGAGAAAGTAAATATGTGATAGGTGATTTGATTGATAGAGAAAATAAAAATAGATAAAAAATGAAGGTGGAAAAGAAGTGGAGAGGTGTGTATATATCATAACTCATTTTTTGCTAGACTTAAATTAAAAGGAAATAGAATTAGAAAATTGTGCTTGGTAAAATGGTTTGTATTTAGAAATAATATTGTTTAACATAATAAAAAGGGAGAAATCTTCAGTCCACCACTTCTTTGGGGAGGCACCAGTGCCCCCAAAAAAAAAGGGACTGAAACTTTAATTTTTTTTTCCGGCACCATTAGTGTAAATGCGCCAGGGGACTGTTTAAAAATTAAATTTTTCTTCCCACTTTCAGTCCCTTATTTCTGTTTCATTCATATCCAGCCCCTTTAAAATGGTATATGTTAAATTTAGTCATCACATTCTTATACTATGAACCCCAATTATCAGCTTCATCTTCCTCATTTATCGTCTTCATAACCATGTTCATCATCATCACCATCTTCCTTGTCAATCACCATGCGAAAAACCCATAACTTAAACTAAACCCACAACCAGATCTGAACCCCCAAAGCCTCATTAACTAGATCCGAGCTTCATTAAATGTGTTCAATTCCCAGATCGCGAAATCCCAGATCGCGAAAACCCACATGCAAAAAGACAACATCTATAGAAGCTTCACACGGTGGCAGCAGCGGTGTGTTGGATGGAGCGCCACCACCTATAAAGACGCGATAACAGCGATAAGAATGGGTCGATGTTGGGTCTGACGGTGGCGAGACCCGTAAACTGGGACTGGAATAATAAATCTCAATCATAAACACCACTGTGTTAAATTAAAATAAAACATGTTCATACCATTGTGTCTCGTTGTACACTGTAAGCAGTGAATGTGGAAATTTTCATGAATTTTTGGGGTGAATTGGACAGAATATGGGCTAAATCTTCAACTTGTTCATGACAATCACCTCAAACATCAGTTTTCCGACGAGAATTACGGTCTGAAATCATGTTTTTCTCCGTGGTCTAGCTTCCGATTGCGACGATTCCACCACCTTTGTTCCTTTGGAAGAATCCCACATCATCGTGGGTGGTCCGACCGTTCATCTCTGGCAAGGAACTCTGCGGTGGACGCCACCACACCCTCGCCTTCTCCGGCGAGGCAAATTTGGAAAATTTCAAGATTTTTCCAGAATTTGTTTTCTGGGTTGTATAACCTTCTGAATTCGTTTATGAGGCTATATTTGTTAAGTTCAAACGCATCATATCGTATTAAAATCTGATTTTGATGAATAACATTTTTTATCTAGAAGCACTTTGATGAAAACTAAGCTTCTTATTTTATCTGAATTCCAGGGTATATTCATTTGAACAAAGTACTTCAACGTCAAATCATTTCTAGAGGAAAAAAATTCAGAATTCGCAAGACCGTCAGGCACGCTTATATTACAAGTCAAGGCACATTTGCTCCTGACAGTCCAATTCCAGTTCATCATTCAGAAAGATTGAAGACAAAATTCTAGGCGCCAAAGACTTTGTCATAACTCAACCATATGTTAAGGATTCAAAAAGAGATCACGTGAAGATTTTCTTTCCTTAAAGTGCACTGACCAACGAGGGAACATGACAACACGTCAACATCAAACTTCCATTTTGTCTCATTTCTGCAAAGTAGCACAAGTCTATTATCACCTACTAGCTGACAAACGTCATCTTTCTAGCTAAAGGATAGACTTGAACAGTAGCATGCATTTAATGCATCTACCAGCCGAAGCCATTTGAATCAACGGACAAATCCCATCTCTTAACAACTAGAACAACGGTTGGATTTGTCTCACAACGGTTACAACCCTAGCAAGCGAGTATATAAGGTAAAATTGAAGATTGAAGAAAATTTAGAATCAACGCAAAAAGAACAAGAGCTCAAAGCATTCAATACTACATTCTTCAAAGCATTCAAAGCTTCAAAAGCTCAAGGCAGAAACTTTCTTAAGTGTCAAACTTGCCCACCATTTCTGCAAAGTGAAAGAGAGAACCAACAACCTTAAAGAGTCGAACCTCTTTATTTAATTCTCTCTTAGTTTTAGAACTCTTGAGTGATCCAAAGTCAAATATGTGCCAAATCACTAAGAGTTTCAGTGCCATAAAGTCTCTACCATTACTCTTGTAAGAAGAGAAACCTTGTAGAGTTAGACAATCTTGAAAAGGTTTTAGGAGAAGTCATGTACAATACTTGTAGGAGGAGTCCTGTAGAATACTTGGAGAAGCCCGTGAGAATACTTGTGGGAGAAATCCTTGAGAATACTTGTATTGGAGAAGTCATTGAAACTTGCTAGTGGAAATCTTGGTGGTGACCAAGTACTGGACGTAGTCCAATCGTTTAGGGTGAACCAGTATAAATCTGTGTGTGTTGATCGTCTGCTAAACTCTGTTTATTATTCCGCTGCACTATACCGTTTACGAAAAGCTTTGAAGAACTAATATTCTTTTCGAAAACCAAAGTCTTAAAAGTGATTTAAAAGAACACAATTCAAACCTTCCTATCTTGTGTTATTTACTTGCATCTTAATAATATTAAGAATGGTTCAACATAAAAAAAAAAAAAACATAATTTTGGGACTATAGTTCACATTAAAATGAATAGAGAGTAATCTCACCCTTCTATGAAACTTCTACCATGAACTTGGTGATGATTGAACTCTTTCATTTGGACCCTGGACAGGTACGACACACTTCACACAACCCCATGATGTCGAGGAAACTACAAAACATGGACCCTTGGACATTGAACTAGTTTAGTTGTTCTAATGACCCTATTAATCAAATGTCAGGTTTTCAATAGTTCCGTCAAACGAAGGTTATCTATTATGATGACCATTTGAAACATATATTATTTACTGTTTAGTTTGAGTTAAATTATGATTAGTTAACCTAATGAACATCTTAACCTAACACCTATAATTCTACTATCTCGTTTAAATTGGGGTTATCTATTATAATGACTTGCTTAACTTAAGGTTAGTGATTCTATAATCCATGTTAAACTAGGTTAGTTATTATATAATCCGATTAAACGAATGTTAGCTATCGATAGATGTCGATTGTACTATCATTGGTAGAATGACATGGTGGTGGCAGTACTAGTGGTATGACTACAATGTTAGTCATTAGGTTAACAGTCTAGGTTAAACAAGGATTATCCATTAACATTAGTTATTTCAATGACAAGCTAACCTGAAAGGCTAGATATAATTTAGTCTCGATTAAACTTGGGTTAGTTATGAAAATGACCCTCTTAACTAAAGGTTAGTTAGTCATGCTCTTTATCATTTGATCCTACTCTACTTCTTTCATTACAATTCTCCATTTGGAGTAAGTTTTAGTTGAGCTCTACGAACTCGTATCACATTCGATGAAGGAATATCATGAGACTTACATTGGGATAACAAGACGGTTTTGGCCATTAAAGGGGAATTTCTCAATTCAAAAGCTATTATGTTGGCCTTTTTGGCTCTACCTCTTTCGTTACAATTCTCCATTTGTAGTAAGTTTTAGATGAGCGAAACGACATCGTAACACAATCAATGGAGGAATATCATGAGCTTAAACTTATTTTGGGCCATAGAGACGGTTTTGATCATTGAAGAGGAATTTCTCCACTCAAAAGCTTCATTTAAGCCACTTCATCATTTGGTCTTACTCTACTTCTATCGTTACAATTCTCTATTTGTAGTAAGTTTTAGTTGAGCTCTACAAACTCATAACACATTCGATGGGGAATATAATGAGCCAAAACTTATTTTGGGCCATAGAGATAGTTTTGATCATTGGAGAGGAATTTCTATACTGCTTTAATTAAGCCTCTTTGTCACTTGGTCCAACCCTACTTCTTTCGTTACAATTATCAATTTGTAGTAAGTTTTAAAGGAGCTCTAGGAACTCGTAACACATTCGATGGAGGATTAACATGAGCTTAAACTTATTTTGGGCAATAAAGACTGTTTTGATCATTGGAGAGGAATTTTTCCACTCAAAAGCTTCTTTAAGGAATCTTTATCATTTGATCCTACTCTACTTCTTTCGTTACAACTCTCCATTTGGAGTAAGTTTTAGTTGAGCTCTACGAACTCGTATCACATTCGATGATGAAATATCGTCAGCTTAAACTTATTTTGGGCCAAAGAGATGGTTTTGATCATTGGAGAAGAATTTCTCCATTAAAAAGCTATTATGCTGGCCTTTTTGTCATTTGGTCCCACTCTACCTCTTTCGTTACAATTCTCGATTTGTAGTAAGTTTTAGATGAGCTCAACGAACTCGTAACACATTCGATGGAGGAATATCATGAGCTTAACCTTATTTTGGGCCATAGAGATGGTTTTGATCATTGGAGAGGAATTTCTCCACTCGAAAGCTTCATTTAAGCCTCTTTATCACTTGGTCTTACCCTACTACTTTTGTTACAATTCTCCATTTGTAGTAAGTTTTAGATGAGCTATAATAACTCGTAACACATTTGATGGAGGAATATCATGAGCTTAAACTTATTTTGGGCCATAGAGAAGTTTTGATTTTTGGAGAGGAATTTCTCTACCCAAAAGCTTCATTTAAACCTATTTATCTCTTGGTCCAACCCTCCTTCTTTCGTAGTAATTCTCCATTTGTAGTAAGTTTTAGATGAGGTCTAGGAATACGTAACACATTCGATGGAGGAATATCATTAGCTTAAACTTATTTTGGGCCATACAGATGGTTTTGATCATTGGAGAGGAATTTCTCCATTCAAAAGGTATTATGTTGTCCTTTTTGTCATTTGGTCATACTCTACCTCTTTCGTTACAATTCTCCATTTGTAGTAAGTTTTAGATGAGCTCAATGAACTCTTAACACATTCGATGGAGGAATACCATGAGCTTAAACTTATTTTGGGCTATAGAGATGGTTTTGATTATTTGAGAGGAATTTCTCCACTCAAAAGTTTCATTAAAGCATCTTCTTCATTTGGTCCTACTCTACTTCTTTCGTTACAAGTCTCCATTTGTAGTAAGATTTAGTTGAGCTCTACGAACTCGAAACACATTCGATGGAGGAATATCATGAGCCTAAACTTATGTTGGGCCATAGAGACATTTTTTATCATTGGAGAGGAATTTCTGTATTCAAAAGCTTCAATTAAGCCACCTTATCACTTGGTCCTACCCTACTACTTTTACTAAGCTTTAGATGAACCTTACGAACTTTTAACACATTCGAAGGAGGAATTTCATGAGCGTAAACATATTTAGGGCCATAAAGACGGTTTTGATCATTGAAGAGGAATTTCTCCACTCGAAAGCTTCATTTAAGCCTCTTTACCACTTGGTTCTACCCTACTACTTTCATTACAATTTTCTATTTGTAGTAAGTTTTAGATGAGCTCTAAGAACTTGTAACACATTCGATGGAGGAATATCATGAGCTTAAACATATTTTGGGGCATAGAGCAGTTTTGATCATTGGAGAGGAATTTCTCCACTCAAAAGCATCATTTAAGCATCTTTATCATTTGGTCATACTCTATTTCTTTCGTTACAGTACTCCATTTGTAGTAAGTTTTAGGTGAGCTTTACGAACTTTTAACACATTCGATGGAGGAATTTCATGAGCGTAATCATATTTAGGGCCATAAAGACAATTTTGATTATTGGAAAGGAATTTCTCTACGCAAAAGTTTCATTTAAGCCTCTTTATCACTTGGTCCAACCCTACTTCTTTTCTAACAATTCTCTACATGTAGTAAGTTTTAGATGAGGTCTAGGAACTCGTAACACAATCGATTGAGGAATATCATGAGCTTAAACTTATTTTGGGCCATAGTGACAATTTTGATCAATGGAGATGAATTTCTTAACTCGAAAGCTTCATTTAAACGTCTTTATCACTTGGTCCTACCCTACTACTTTATAAGGTATGAAAAACACTAGAAGGGGGGGGGGTTGAATAGGGTTTTGCTTTTAAAAAACTTTCCCTCTAAGATTTGTACAAATCTTCTCGGTTTGAAGAACACAAAGTACAAGAGATGAAGGGATGAGAAAAGCACACAAGTGTTTTATCCTGGTTCATTTGATAAATCCCTCAAGCTAATCCAGTCCAATCGTTAAGGTGATTTCTTCCTTCTTAGAATGAAGGCAATCCACTATTCAAAGATTGTTACAACTGCACTGGAACAACTTGCTCAGTGACTAACAAATCTATAAACTAGCAACACTAAGACTCACACGTCTTAGTCTTCTTTAGAATCCTGACCTCACTGGTCTCTCAAGGAACTACAAACAATTTGTAGAAGGGTTTGGTTTACAAAGATATGCTTCTAAATAAGCAGGAGTAAACACAATAAGAACAATGAAGAAATATTGCTAAGGTATTTTGCTTGAAGGTTTTCACTTGTATTGCTCAATAGTTTCTTAGCTTTTTCTTCTCTCTTCAGCCTATTTATACTCCAAGGTGTAGTGTTGTATTCGTTTGAATGATTCTATCCGTTGGAGGGAAATTCTAGAAATTCCAGAACCTGTTGTGGCTGAACATCGTAGGTAAGGCGGTCAGAATAGTACACTTGCTTTTGTACTATTGGCAATGACATTGCCTTAGCCTAGTTGACTTCTGATCTTGGTGACACTTCATGTTGGAACTTGTGAAGCAATTGATCAGAGTCAGAAGGAAGTTTGGATCCTCTGACCTTCAGAACTTCTGCTTCTGAACCGTTCACTCTGAACATCTGGTCTTCAGAAATGGAAGTACTTTGATCTTGAGAGCCAGCTTACTCTTGGACTTCAGAATCTTCAAGTCTCAGCTTCTGGACCGTTCACTCAGAACTTCTGGTCTTCAGCACTTAAATCTTTAGAGCCCACATCAGGGCTTTAATCTTCAGAACATCTGAAGCGTTTACTACCGTTCAGAAGAACGTAGTGATTGCAGAAGCGTTTCATTGGTTACTCTTTGGTCTTTAAGTTCTGATGTATACCTTTGGGTCAGAGTTAGAACCTCTTGGTCAAACACACTTACAAGACAAACGTTAGAGTACCATAATTGTTCATACATAAATATAAACTTGTTATCATCAAAACCTAGAGTTGTACAACCTGACCAAATCTTGGTCTTACAACTTTTGTTACTGTAAGACCTGGATTTTCAGAACAAGTTAATTCCCGACTCACGCGTAGAATCAGTGTAAGCGTGACAGGAGTTTGATGTTTGAGAAAGATTTATGAAGCAGAAAGTTCAGGAATTGCTTGAGGAATGTTGCGTAGTCGTTTTAGGAATTAGTGCGAGCCGTCTGCACACCTGCTTTATGGCGAGCGTGTCCAGAATCGGCTATTTCACTTTTAGAGCAACGTATTAAGTGAGATTTCGAATCCTTGGAAAATTTAAAGATTCTCTTTATTTTTCCATCGACCAGCGTTTCATTTCGAAACTCTGGACTGTACGCACGATAGGTTTCACTTTTCGGATGTCCGCCGACGCTAATTTCTTTGCTTCGAAACTCTAGTTTTGAGCGATGGATGAAGACTTTTTCTATTCAGGACTTCTAACGAAGATTCCGTTCGCACTACCAGATTTGTTTCGACGTTTCCAATCTTTCTTCAGTAGGAAGTTTTGTCGTTTGAGCATCACACCAAAAAGTAGTTTTTCGGGACAGATTAACTTACACCCCTTTGGGATTTTAGATATCGTTTTTCCCAAATCATAGGTATTTGTTTTGAGTTCTGGAATTCTGACGCCAGAATCTCTCTTAGAATTCCTCGGTGAACGTGCTGCAAAAATCGGAATCGCGAAATTTTCATTTTCCCGCGATTTCACCCCCCTATAAATAGGTGAAAAAGCAAAAATCTCTCAATTTCTTTCCTTCTAGGCCGCGAGTTTCAAGGGGGTGAGGGAGAAGAAGTTTTTCGCGAAAACTCGACCAATCTTCGTGCAGTTCATCCCTACTTCAAGGTATCGAGGTAACTAGCTTGATTCTTACCTCTGATTTCTGTTTCTGCTGAGTTTCTGTAGTCGTTTCTGTGCTCACAGTTTTGAGCTTTTTGTAAAACTGTCCGATTTCTCTGATTTCTTGCTTGGGTTATGTTCCTTACGTTCCCATGAGTCTAAAACCTCTGTCAGTAATCGCCGATTGTGATCGAGCTGTCCAGGATCTGAAAAACTGTTTCAAAACCTTTTTGTCTCACATTTCGAAACTTTATTGTCGAAAAGCTGTAATCTGACTTCGTGCCTTTAGGATTTGCTGTCACGGATGTCATGAGGATCATTGCTGTCAATTTTTTTTTCAGAACTGATAACTTTGAAGTTTTGAGCCTTTATTTTGGACCAAAATGCCCCTGGATAGCCGTATTTCGACCCGATTGTCCGAAAATTGTTCTGACAGAGTCTTTGCCTTAGTTTTACCCTAAAACTACCTTGTGAATTGATTTGATCGAAGAAAAAGAGCCGGAGCTCTTTTTCCTTTGAGGCCGTGGGCTATTTCCTTTAGGGGGGAGTTTTTCGTTTTCGAAAACTTGTCTTTTTGTACCCGATGATCGTATTCTGAAGCTTTAATGCTTTGTCTATCGTTTATGTATTGTATTGAGATCGAACTAATCGATTTTGTTTGGATTCTGCTTTGTTTTTCTCCGAGGTTCAGTTGAAGGAACTTTAGGAGCTTCAAAGCAATTGAGTGAAGGAGCCTTTGCTTGCGAGACTGGAGCAGCTCGAGGTTAGGGCAACTTACTATATTAGCTATGATTGCATGATAGGCGTCGATAAATTCGACTTATGCTTTATCTGATGTTGTTTATGATGATGAGTTGTTGTTATGATGTTTTCCATAACTTGTGATGTTGTGCTTTTGTTGGATTGAGCGTTTTGACGCAACTTCGGAGTGGAGGTTCATTGATCTGGTGATCTTTGACATTTCGGGTTGGATGAACAACCCTAGGCAAGTTCAAACGAGGGGTTTGAGACTTAGCCATTTGTTGGGATCCGTTGGTTTACTTAGACCTTCCCCGGGAAACTTCTTTTGGGTGGTTGGTTTTCGGAAAACCTAGAATGAGTAGAATTTCGAAAACTAGAGACTTTGGGAGACTTAGACTTTGAGAAATAAACTCTGACTAATGTGAATTGAAATTATTTTTATTAACGAATAACCATAGGAGAAACTAAAAGGGAAAAATATTTACGAAAGACGGGGAAAAGTCGACTTTGTTGTGGGTTTGGAGAGTTATTGGAATTGGGAAAGCCACTAAGGTGAGCTATGGTGATGATTGAAAGTCACCGAGTACTCTAGTACTCCTGGTAGTGTTGTTCGAGTCGTGTTGTATTGACCGGCACAGACTCTGGGTTTTGGTTTGTGGGTTTTGTGGTGGGAGTTGTGTTTGATGTACATTGGTTAGTTAGAGGTTGGGTTATGTTGTTATTTTATATTGCTTTGATTAAAAGGAATCAATCGAAAAAAAAATTACCTGTTTTTCCGCGAAAGTTTATTTTTTGGTTACTAAAGTGACACCTGGAAATCGGGGTGTTACAGTTACAATTCTCCATTTGTAGTAAGGTTAAGATGAGTTCTAAGAACTCGTAACACATTCGACGGAGGAATATCACGAGCTTACACTTATTTTGGGCCATAAAGACGATTTTGATCATTGGAGGGGAATTTCTCCACTCAAAAGCTTCATTTAAGCCTCTTTATCATTTGATCATACTCTACTTCTTTCGTTACAATTCTCCATTTGTAGTAAGTTTTAGATGAGCTCAATGAACTCGTAACATATTCGATGGAGGAATATCGTCAGCTTAAACTTATTGTTGAGCCATAGAGATGGTTTTGATCATTGGAGAGGAATTTCTCCATTCAAAAGCTAATACACTGGCCTTTTTGTCATTTGTCCTACTCTACCTCTTTCGTTACAATTCTCCATTTGTTGTAAGTTTTAGATGAACTCAACGAACTCGTAACACATTCGATGAAGAAATATCATGAGCTTAAACTTATTTTACACTTATTTTGGGCCATAAAGACGATTTTTCCACTCAATAGCTTCATTAAAGCCTCTTCATCATTTGTTCATATTCTACTTCTTTCGTTAGAATTCTCCATTTGTAGTAAGATTTAGTTGAACTCTACGAACTCTTAACACATTCGATGGAGGAATATCATGAGCGTAAACTTTTTTTGGGCCATAGAGACAATTTTTATCATTGGAGAGGAATTTATGTACTCAAAACCTTCATTTAAGCCTCTCTATCACTTGGTCCATCCCTACTTCTTTCGTCTCTTTGCTTTGTTACTCTCTGACTTTTTATTAGTTATTCAATTGTACCAATTTCAATCTATGCAACAAGGGTTTAAATTTAAGATTTTTTGTATCATTTTAGACTCTTATATTCATTTGTTGTTTATTATATTTTTAATAATCAAAGTATTAATTGATATCTCAAATACAATAGAAAAATTTCTCGTGCGTTCGCTCACAATCATATAACATGCTCACATCAATGTTGTTATACTTTATAATTTATCTTTCAGAATCTTGATTGGTGCAACTATCATATTCTTTTTTTCTAAGATTAATATGTTTTTTCTGAATGCTTTATTGGTGATTCCTTATATCTATGATTTGTGCTATTGTCTTCAGGTTCATGAAGAATGTGAAACGAGTTCCTGTTGATCTGGATTGTAAGACCTTAGTTTTTAGATTTAGATTAAATTAATTAATTTTTTATTCACGCTTAGGTTTCAGTGCATCGTGAAAGGAACTTGAACAAGTGTTTGCTGTTTTGGATAACTTAATGAAGAAGAAACTTCAGGAAATGACTAAGGATAATACTGTAGTCAGTAAGTGATAGCTCGAGCCATTTCTACACCCGGCTAAGGTCGAGAGTGTCCGAAAAAGGTTATTTCCACTCCTAGAGCACTATTTAAGAGAAATTCAAAATCGTTAGAAAAATAAGAACCTTCGGGTATTTTTCCCATGACCAGTGTTTCGTTACGGAACTCTGGACTGTACACACGATAGGTTTGGCTTCCCGGAAGTCCTTCGAAGCTAGGCTTTATCTTCTCGGGGACTTTAATTAAGACCCTGAATGAAGAGTTTTTATATTGGTAGCTTTTAACGAAGTTTCCTTTCGCGTAGCCTCATTTTTTTCGACGATTGCGATCTTTCTTCAGAAGGAAGTTTCTTCATTCGACGCCATTTGCAAAATGTAGTTTTTCAACGTATTTTGATCCATATTGCGCTTGAATCGTTTTCTTCAATTTAAATAACCTCGTTTTGAGTTTTGGCATTCTGTCGCCAAATATTCACTTTTTATCAGCAGACAAAAGTACCAGGACGACCGGACTCGCGAAGTCTTTCTTTTTCCACATTTTCCTTTCCCTATAAAAGGAAAATATTCACAAACTCACCCATTCAACACACACAACCCGCGGCCATAGAGAGAGAGAGAGAAGGGGAGAGAAAATTCTCCGTTCTTGCCCAATCGTCCCGATTTCGGTTGCGTTGGATTTCTTAAGAGGTAACCTTTCTACTTCTTGCCTCAGCTTCTTCTTTTCGATGTGTTTCTCTATGTCTTTCTATGCTCAAGGTTTTGAGCATTTTGCAAAAAAGGCTTTTAATTTGATTTCTTCTTTCAATCATCATCTATACCTTTCATGCGTTCCATATTCACCGCCGGTGCGCTTAGACTTTAACCGAGTCGTCGTAGATCTGAAAATATAACTTTCTGCGTTCCATAATCACCGCAGGTGCGCTTAGACTTTCATCGAGTCGTCGTAGATCTGGAAATCTAACTCAAGACACATTTCTCTATGAGTTTACTTTTTGAACCAAAAAGTCACGACTTATCTTAGTGCCTTTAGAATTAGTTGCTATAAACGAAATTCTCTACAACTCTATCAGTTTACTTTTTCAAAATTTCAACTTTGAGTTTTTGAGCCTAGAATCTTGACCCAAATACCCCTATTTGCATTTCAAACCCGACAATTTTTCCGAGCACTTTTTTACCCTAGTTATGACCTAAGATTACCTAGGAATTAAATTAGATCGAAGAAAAAGCGCTGAAACGCTAAAAATGGGGGGAGTGGTCGAGATAATCTTTGAGGGGGGAGAGAAAATTCTTTTTCGCGAAAACTCTTATTTCGTGTTATATTATCGTACTCTGAAGCATTTGAAGTTTCGCCTGACGTTAGTTAATACTGTTAAGATTGTGTTGACTTGTTTTGACCGGATGATGTTATGTTTGCTCAAAGGTTTGATTTTGGGAACCTAGGGAGCAAGCGAGGAAGCGAGTGAAGGAACCCTGCATTGTGAAGCTGGACAACTTGGAGGTGAGGGCAACTTACTTGCTAGCTAATGATTTAGGCGACGATAACTTTGACTTGCTTATTTGATTGTGATGATGTTGATTAAGCTGAATTGGAAAAGGCTTTTCTGAGGCTTCGACCATTGTTAAACCTTGAGACTTGTGTCTCCATTTTCTAGGGCTTCAGCCGACATATGTTGTTGATGGTATGATTGTTGCTATGATTGACGTTGACTCAATCACATGCTATATATGTGCTAAGTGGTTAATCATAGGCTGTGTTGATATCTGTGAATATGCTTTGTTGGATTGTACTAACTGAATTGTGCAGTTATGCCATTCTAGTGACGAGGTTCTTTAGAGAATGATTGACAGGTCGGACCAAGGTTATAACCTTTTTCGTTTTAGGGTATCGAGACCTTCTCAGGGAATTACATGGGTTTGATGGAATCTTTGGACTTATAGGGTTAGAGACAAAAAGGAATAGAAATCGTTTTATAAATGAAATTCACAATACACTAAACAACATTAGAACACTTTAAATATTGATAATCTATTGAAGAATGCTTAGGGCTTGGAAATGAGTGTTGGGAAAATGAAAAGTGTCGGTGATCCTAGTTTTGGGAAAACCCTGTGTGCTTTGGCACCTTTTACCCGATGGGTAGTTTATTGTTATGCTACCTAAGGGATAAGTCTGGGAAACTAATAAGTTTCTAAGTACGTTGTACTCTTTTTCTCGCAGAGCAGTTTGACCATCTAAAGGATGAGCCAGACGACTCGAGTAGTCATCAAGGGTGTTTGCACTCTTTTTGTTGTTGGAATTTTGGGTCGATGATTCGGCAATTACGTTAAGGTATCTTAGAGACAATATTCTTAGCTAGACACTTTGCGTTGTAAGGACGATACGATGTTTGGCTAACCATAATGCATCATTCATTCATGTTTGAGGTTATGCGGCGGGACACTGGACCTCGGTGGAACCAGTGGTGATCGAAAGATCAGGTTTCCACATAAGAACATCAAGAGTGTTCTTAAGTAGCAAACTTAGTAGCTAGCCTACGGGTTATGACCGATCTGACTACATTCAGGTGGTAAGCGACACCCGAGCTTCATGGTTAAACACAAGGACATGCATTAATAATTAATGTATGTTGTTATTCCGGAGCATTTTTTTAGCATGATATTGCACATCATACCATGTACTTGATGATTTGATGTTGATGAACATCGTTATGTTATTTGATGAATTGATAATTAATGTATGTTGTTATTGCAAGTTGAAGATATGATATTATATGCCATGATAAGACCTGTGGAACCTAAGTATCTATCTCCTCATACTATATTTGTTGTCTGTACTGTATTATATACATTATTCTGTGAGTTGACCATCGCGCCTTGCCTTGTGTGTATTGTTTGTGTTTGGGCAGTCGACAAACTGCCAGATGTCGATAGGAGAGTGGTTCTCGACGATTCACCCTTCGGGGGAGATTCGCTACGAGATGATTGATCGGATTGACCCTGCCGCTTGGGTGACGGACCCCGCCGATCACCGCGTGACTTACAAGGGGAGGCTGATGGAAGATCGGATTGACGATCATGGAGACTTGACGAAGGGAGTACTACGAAAGTATACACTGAGCTTTGACTTGCCACCTATGGTACGCTTTGGACCCGGCTGTGGGATGTGACCACCTTCACCACCATCGTCTTCTGAGGAGGAGGATCTGTCTGAGCTTGACGCTACTACAGGAGCACTCCATGGACCGACACCTCCTGCATCCATTGACCCTAAAGACATTGTGTCTTCCTCGAGGCTCATGGAGCCAAAGGGGGGAGCCCGTCGCCACACCTTCCATCCGTTTGGGTGCGTCCACTTCCTCTTGTGGATATCGCGTGAAACCTTTGGTTCACGTGATGGAGGAGGACATTGTCACTGACGTGGTTCACGTGGAGACATGCTTGACTAGGGTAGTGCGTAGGACTGTGTGGAGAGAGGTCCTGGATTTGGATGTTGATGTGATAGTTGTGGATTCTGATACCGAGGATGACTACACTAGTGAGGAGGAGGAGGAGGGTTGGGATACTCGCTTCTTTGTGTGACTTGGGTAGGTGTATATAGTCGTAGCTCTGATTCGTCATTTGTACATTTTGGGACAGGGTAGGTTCCCGACATTTTGTTTTTTGTGTAGTTCTCTGTATGAGAATCACAGGGAGTAGTCGGACGTTAGGAGGAGGCCGTTTTGGGCCGACTCTCCCAAACTTTGGAGGAATGTATTTATAACTCTTACACTTTGATCACTAGATGTGTACATTTTTCCTTCGGGCGTACTTTTGTCACTTGCAGGCACTTGTGGAACTTATAGTTACAGCAGGGGTTGTATATATTTATATATATATATATATATGTTATATCAGGTTATGTCTTAAGCTTTGAATTTAGTCCTTGTTTGGACAAGTCTTGTTTTAAAAAGAAAAAATATACTTGCATTTTTCGCACTTAGTTTTAGGACAGGTTACTATTGTAACTACCCGAAAGTCGGGATGTTACATGGATCAAGCTTGGTTTATTTTTTTGTGTGAAACGAACTCGCATAATCACGTTCATGAAGAATGTTTTCTCTTTTTTTTTCACTGTAGATTAACTCAGCTATTGTTTGTTAGCCTTCATTAAATCATCCCCTTAAATGTTTTGCATTTCAGACTTTTTGTCGACTTTGGTCATCATTTCCGACTCTTCTATTTAATTTTCTGTTTATTATATATATATTTTTTTTGAAAGTGTTTTTTTTTGTTACATCCGGAAAATAAACAAAACTAACTTAGAACATCCTGACACAGCAGGGGCACTATATCCGTCAGAGGTAATCGCCAAATCCTCATCTGACAACGAGCTCTGGTGACAAAACCAGCTAGAGCATCTGCAACGGCATTCCGATCCCTAGAGATGGGACCCACTGTAACCTCCCAGTTTCTATGCAGCAACTCGTGGACTTGGTGAATACACTCACGCTGCCAATAAAGATCCACATCGTGACTCCCCATCACCAACCCAACCAGCTCCAAACAATCACAGCGACAAACCACCTTACGGTACCCCTGCGCCCAAACAAGCTTCAAGCCTTCAGCTCGAAGCTCGGTTGTAAGCACGTCTCCCACACCCCAAAAGATAGCAAACCCCGTCAACCAGCGTCCGTCTCTATCCCTCAACACACCACCTCCACCAATCTCATGAGAACCATGAATCTTGCTGCCATCCGTGCACAACTCGACCGCATCTGGCGCCTCATTCTCTAGTATTTCCGTCCCTTCCACCTGTCGCAACCGTCCCCACCGCTGAAATTCTACCACCGCCACCAGTATCTTCTGTAAAACTACCTCCTTAGGCCACGACTGGCTTTCTAACACCTTGTTGTTCCGCCATGTCCACAACAACCACAAAACTGCATAAGAGAATGCGTGATCAGCATGTTGGAGATGCCCCGCCAGCCATGCGCGAAAACTCAAGGTACTAGGCATGCGTGGTAACAACGAACGGAAGTGATTCCAAATTTGTTGGGCTACCACACATGTACGTAAGATGTGCTCTCCGTCCTCAACTAGGGCACCGCAAGAGGGACAAGACTCGTCAGCCGTGAGATTGCACCGTTTCCTGCGCTGGTTAGTGGGTAGAGCTTCCCGTGCTACCAGCCATAAGAAGAACCTAACTTTCTCTGGGGCTTTGCATCGCCAGACCAGCTTCCATAGCCGCGACAGTGGCTGGTCATTCTCTGTCAACAACTTGTAGGCAAATGCAGCCGTATAGCGTCCATCATTTTCCCTATGCCACAATATCCTATCCTGGCCCTCCGGCACCTGTGGAATCAAAACCTTGCTAATTTCCTGCTTAATCTCATCAGGTAATTATGTGTATAACTGATTAAATCTCCATGCACCATGATGCCACAAATCCAAAACCCGCAAACTGGTATTTGTAATATGGACAAAAGGAATCTGTTGAGCTAACAATCTTGTGCCCAACCAGTTGCTGTACCATAATGAAGAGTCCCCCGCTCCCAACCGGGGTCGAAAACCCAACGCTACCGCATCCCTAGCCTCAACTCCCCATTCTTATTGTTCGCCTGTAATATTGAGTTACCCTTCAAGTATCTTTCCTGCATAACCTTCACCCACAAAGGGTCCTTCTCATGAAGTAAACTCTGCACCATCTTCCCTAGCAAAGCCTGGTTATACTGTCGTGCACACCGAAGCCCTAAGCCACCCTTGTCCCGTGGTTGCGTGATGTCATCCCAAGCAACGAGGTTCCAGCTCCGATTGCTAGCCCCCTTTGACCAGATACAGTTGCGTACCATCCTATCCACATGATTGCACACCGCTTCTGGGAGCCAAAGCGCCTGCATAGTGTAGACCGGCAATGAAGTCAAAACTGATTTTGCTAAACACAGCCGACCCGCCTTGTTGAGCAGTTTGGCCTTCCATGATGCTAGCCTAGTATTCACCTTTTCTATGATGGGTGCAAACTGGTCCCTCGTAACCCTCCCCTTAAGAAGAGGAATGCCCAAATATTTGCCAAGGTTGCTGGCTCTACTCATTCCTGAAATGGAAGAGAGAACCCGTTGTTGTCCACTCGCCACATTCTTGGAACAAAACATGCGTGATTTGTCCAAGTTTACCCTCATTCCAGATGCCTCACAGAAAGCATTAAGGGTCTCGGAGATAAGCTGAACTTGCTCCTGATTGGCTTGGCAAAACAATAACACATCATCTGCAAAGAAAAGATGGGAAATACCTATCCCCTCCTTTGTAACACGCATTAGATGCCATCTCCCCTCTTCCACCAAACGCTGAATCTCAATGGCAAGCCTCTCCATGCAAAGAACAAACAAATAAGGGGAGAGTGGATCGCCTTGCCTGAGCCCTCTTTGGGGAGTAAAGGACTCAAGCTTGGAACCGTTCCACAAGACTGAGAGATTAGAAGCTTGTACACCCCACATAATCAGCTCCACTAGTTGAGGAGGGATCCCAAAGTCATGTAGTGTCACCCGAAGGCAGTCCCAATTAACCCTATCATACGCCTTCTCCAAATCAATCTTGAAAGCTACCGTACCGCCACCCTTTTTATGAGTGTGGATGGTGTGCATGACTTCCCGTGCTAGGATAATGTTGTCCCGTGTACCTCGTCCTGGAATGAAGCTCCCCTGTAGAGGTCCCACTAAATCTGTAAGCAAGGGCCGAAGACGATTCACTAGCACCTTTGTGATCACCTTATAAGCCACATTGCACAGGCTTATTGGCCTCAGGTCCTTAAGGCGGCTTGGATTCTCCACCTTTGGGATAAGGACAATCAAGGTATCTAAAAGTGCTGGATCAGAGCGCCCCTCCTGGAATGCCTTAGCCACCATCTGATGCAAATCACCGTCGACAGTGTTCCAGTATTTATTATAAAAGAAAGCTTGAAACCCATCCGAACCTGGTGCTTTGAAAGAATGCATCGCCATGACCGCATGCCTGACCTCCTCCAAGCGAACGGGTTCAATTAATTTCCATCTCACACCTTCTAGTATGGTGGGCGTCTTATTCTCCATGATAGCATTCCTTGTGACCTGTACATCATTAGAAAACAAGTTAATAAAAAATCTCCTTGCTTCCTCCTGAAGCACGCTAGAATCTGTGCACCAAGTTCCATCTTGGAGGAAGAGGCCATGACTTTTATTCCTCTTACGGCGAATAACTGTTTGGAGATGAAAAAATTTAGTATTACGATCTCCAAACATCACCCATTGCTCCCTAGACTTTTGATACCAAAGAAGTTCTTCCTGAAGAAGAATATCATCATACTCCTTTTGAAGTTCCCTCTCCAATCTAGCCAATGATTCCGAGGAGTTCCGATCCAACTCCCTTTGGACACCTTGCAAGCGACTCTCCACGCGCCATTTACGTTTTTGAATGCTTCCAAAAACCTCCTTGTTGAACTTTGTGGCAGCGCTTTGCATATTCGAGAGCCTCTCCCTGAGTGGTAGCCCTTGTCCGCCCCAAGCCTGCCCTACCACTCCCTCAAACGAAGGATGTGTAGCCCAAGCTGCTTGAAACCGAAAGGGACGGGGTCGCCTCTCACCTTGACGTGCCTCCAAGCGTACCAGCACTGGTGCATGATCAGAGTATACCCTAGTCAGATGTTCCACATACCCCTCCGGAAATAACACGCGCCACGCCATATCACCCAATGCCCTGTCAAGACGCTTTGCAAGTACACGTCTACCATTCACACGCCTTTCCCATGTAAACTTTGACCCGGTGAAACCCAAATCTATGAGAGAGCATGTGTCAAGCATTGTCAACATGGCCATTGCTCGTTCCTCGTTGAAATCCCCACCCCATACCTCCGACGGGTTGCAAATTTCATTGAAATCTCCCAAGACTAGCCAAGGGTCTAAGCAAGTTTGACGAAAGTTTGCAAGATACGACCATAGCTGCTGCCTGCATGTAGGATTTGGGCTACCATAAACCGCCGTACACACCCATCGTCGCCCACCGTTCAAGACCTCAACAGAAAGTGTTTGATCCCATGCAGCAAGCACGGTGACATGGAAGGTCCTAGTGATTGGAGCAAGGAGGCAGATCCCACCACTATGGCCATCCGCTTCAACCTCATGAAGAATTTCATAGCCTTGTTGCTGCCAGAAATGTCTAACCCGCTCAAATTTGCAATGTGTTTTACAAAGTGCAAAAAGAGAGGGCCTGTAAATTCGAACCAATTCCTTAGTTCTCCGATTACCTCGCGCACCGGCGCTACCACGTATATTCCATGCAATAATTTGGAAAGATGTGTTATCCATTAAACAATATTGCAAGGAACGCACATTCAGTATTATATTTTCAATAATCAATGAATTGATTAATATATCAAATACAATAGACATATTTAAAAAACACTAGAATAAGTTTTTTTCCTATTCGAATATATATTTATTTTTTTGGTTACAAGGGAAGATAAAAAAAAAACAACTAAACAACTACATCCTGACAGAGCAGGGGCACCACTGACGATGGAGGCGTGCTCCAAACCTTCCAATCCCAATTTTCACCGGCAGCAAGCTTTTCGAATATTTTACCCTAATATGAAGATATCTATATTTTAATTAATTAATTGTTATAAAATAAAAATTTACCTGATTGATTTGATTCCACAGGTTAAGGTAACACAGTTTTTGACAGTGTAAGGTAAATCCAAATCCAAATCAAAGTAGTACAAAATAGTAGAAGCCATGAAGATTGAAAAATTGAATGACAGCGACGTATAAGATAGAGCAGCCAAAAAGGCCCATCCAAACAAAGCCCTCTCTCTTTTAAAATAAAAACACACCTTGTGGTTTTCTCTGCCTCTTACCCTGTTGCTCGCTCTCATTCTGCGTCGTCTCCGTTATCGTGCGCTGCGCTTCTCGAACAATCTCCACCTCACAGTTCCCACTTCTTCTTCTTCCCGATCTTTCCACCACTGTAAGTCTCTCATCACTTCCAATTCCATAACCCTAATTCCTCTCTCCTCCGAATCCAATTTCAATTCTAGATCCCTAATGGATTCCGCGATTCTATTATTCTGCTATTGATTTCGCCAATCATTCTCATGCTTAACAATTTTTTCGGTTTATTGTTGTTTTGTAATTTTGAATTCTCAATCCAGCGTCGTCGTCGTCGTCTTTCGGATTTTTGTCTGTTTCGCCTCTGTTAGTTTTCAACTATTGTGATTAGATTAGGTTTTCGATTGCCATTTGCCAATGATTCCCTTATTGTTGAATTTCCATTTCCATATCATCTAATGCATGGTCTTTTTTTTTTGCTGATTTTGTGTTACAGTATACTAAGTCACTGTGGATCAGTGTAAAGCACTTTATCAGTTTTTTGTATTAAGAGTAGATGGTAATTTGAACTGTCATCGTGATTGTTGGGTTCCTAGGGCAAAATTGCACTGTCAGTTCACTGAATATAGGGTTTTTGAATCTTGATTTCTATCCAAAAATTTTACTTTTTTTGATTCAGGCTTAAGTTTTGTGATGACATTGATTATAATATCCCCTTGTTACAGTGTTTTCTTGACGAGGACTTATGTTTGTTGGTTTGTTGAATTTTCAGCCAGTGCAATCATGAGTGACGAAGGAGAAAGGTCATGCCCTCTCTGTGCTGAAGAGATGGATTTGACTGATCAGCAGTTGAAACCATGCAAATGTGGCTATGAGGTTTGACGCTATATCTATTTTGTTATTAGGCAATCATCTGAAGGTTTTTATATAATCTGTTGAACAAGTCTTTGTTGTGGGATTTTTAAGGTTATTTAGTATCTTTATCAATTTGTTATATGGTTTTTTGGTCTATGTATTTTTCTCTCTGTTGATGTTTTAACATTTGGCATTCCTCTCTCTGCCCTGCTCTATTCTTGATCCTATTAGGTGTGTCTTGTTACTCTGCAAGGTGACACTAATTATTAAAATGAGTATACAATGTGTTATTGATGATATCTTGTTGACGGAATACTATGGTTACACTCCAAACTATATAGTACAAGTGACTTTTTTTACTGGTTAGAATGAAGTGTTGATTCCATATTTTTTTTATACAATTCAACATGTATATAACATACTTGTTCCTTTGTTTCCTGAGGACATGGTTTTATTAATCACAAGCACTAATACTAATAAACACCAATTTCATCCCTACTTGACTGTAGATATGTGTCTGGTGTTGGCATCACATAATGGACATGGCTGAAAAGGATGACACAGAGGGACGATGCCCTGCATGTCGTTCTCCATATGATAAGGAAAAGATTGTCGGGATGGCTTCAAACTGTGACAGGTTATTCTATTAACAGTACTTTCTTTGTAGTGTTGAAATGTTATATTGTTTTCCCAGAACCTTTCTTCTATAATTATACTAGCATGCATTTGTATAACTATATCTTAAAACAACTCGTTAAATAAGATATTATATATATATAGAACTCTTAAGTTGTATTTTATCTTAATGTTTGAGATCAGATAAAGGAAAATACCAATTATTGAACTTTTTGTTTCTTAGATCTTATTAGTTAGAAGCTTTATTATGCTTCTAAACTATGTCTTTTCTGTGTGTTCCTCTTGTTAATGATATCTTCCTTTAGATTGTTGGCTGGGGTCCATATGGAAAGAAAAACGAAGAGCCAGAAAGCAAAATCTAAATCATCTGAAGGACGGAAGCAGCTCAGTAATGTGCGAGTGATTCAGCGGAATCTTGTTTACATAATGGGATTGCCCCTCAATCTGGCAGATGAAGATGTAATTTTTTTACCTCATCTGCTTTTGACATTCGCGTTAGCCATCTTGTGTATCTTCCTTTCTTTATCAAACAAATATTGTCATTTTTTTAATTCTTGGGCTAAATTTTCATTACAATTCATGCAGCTTCTCCAGCGGCGGGAGTATTTTGGCCAGTATGGGAAGGTCTTAAAAGTGTCAATGTCCCGGACAGCAGCTGGTGTTGTTCAGCAGTTTCCGAACAATACTTGTAGTGTGTAAGTTCATGTGCTGTTCATTTGCGGATTAGCTTCTTTTCAGTAGTGGTATTGGGCATAATTGTCCTAGTCCAACTATAGTGGCATATAGCGGCTACTCTATTGGCCACTTCTGAATGATTTAAGCGGTGCAAAAGCAATTCATCGTTGCAGCTTATAGCAGCTACTCTATTGGGAGTTGATTTTGGGTCTTGACCTCTCTAAAACCCAACACAATCCAATTGGCTTTAAAAGTTTAGGGGCTTAGGTCCATTGACCCTATAAGTCAAAATGTTATTTAGGGATCAGAAATCACATTACTAGGGCATCACATGCACCATCTGTTTGTATACTTGTCCTCCTTTTGTTCTCTTCAATTTATGTTCTTGTTCCTTTTTAATATTTTTATGCTAGATTATAAATTATGTGGTTTTTGCTAATATTTGAAGTATTTCATTATGATGGCTTTCCTTGTTATAGTGACCACTGGCACTATACCACCACTTTGTGCTTTTTGCCAATGAAAACATTGATATTCTGATTTTTTGGTAGTTAGCCTGTCATATTACTTTATATGATACATAGACCATTTACTGTGTCTGATTTGTTGTCATTGAAAAGAATTAGATTGTGTACAGGTCTATGTAGTTTTTTTTTCTTTTTGAATATTTCCCTCGTTCAACATTTGGTGAAAGAAATTTAGAAAATTGGCCAGTAAAAAGACTTGAAAAACAATTCTTTCCTTGGTAAAGGAAATAGAAAAGGTTATTTATGTATTAAGCGGTAACCATGTGCTTTTATTTATAAAAATTGAAAGCAGGATTTATGCCTCCACCCTCTCCAATGGAGAGTCTCCATGATGTTCCCTGCTCTGTCAGCCTGTTTGGTCACCCTTTTTTTTTCATAATATGTTAAGTGTTGCAGCTCTTTAAGGAAGGTTTTCTGGGTTTCAGATATATTACTTATTCAAAGGAAGAAGAAGCAATTCGATGCATTCAAAATGTACATGGATTTGTTTTGGAGGGTAGACCTTTAAGGTATCACTATTTGCACATTTTGAATCTTTTCATGTATGGGATGATTGACCTCTTATTCTTGCTAACCATTTTTGTATGGTTTTGGTTATGCACATTTGCAGGGCTTGTTATGGAACCACTAAATATTGTCATGCATGGCTCAGAAACATGGTTTGAAAATATCAAAATCCTGTATAGATTTTTAACATGTTACATAAATAATTAAGCTTTTAATTGAGGATAGATCTTTATGACCAGCCTTGCAGCAATTCGGATTGTCTATATCTGCATGAGATTGGCTCTCAAGAAGATAGTTTCATAAAAGATGATATAGTTTCTGAATGCACTAGGTACTTCTCTTACCTTAAATGACTTTTAATATGGGACTTATTAAGCCACTTGCTTTTCTTATAATGGTTTACTCACTTGATTTATTGTTTTGAAGAAGCCGTCTTCAACAAATTACCGGTGCTGCATACAATTTGCAACGGCGGTCAGGGAATGTACTGCCTCCTCCAATGGATGATTGTGCAAATAATTCTTCAGGAAACCCCATTGTGAAAAACGCTTCAAATGTAGGACATTTTTCATGCCCTTCAACTCTTGCGTTGTTGCGATATTTAGTGGTTTTTCCCAGATTGATTGTACTGCTGGAAAATTTAGTTTGTGCACTCTGCACCTGAATATGTAGGTACTAACGTTTTATTTTGGTCGTGGAGCAGAATTCAGTTAGCATTGTAAGAGGTTCGCCTCCTAATGGAAGTTCTGGGAGGCCTATGGCTCTTCCTGCTGCTGCATGGTAATGTCTAATTTTGTATTTTGCTTTGAGTGTTCCAAGCATTTTAAAGATAATGAACATTTCAATCTTGTTCATTAGGGGTACACGGGCTACAAATTGTAAGCCAGCTGCTGGAGGTGTGTTATGTCCAAATGGAGTGTCCAATCCCAAACCTGATCCAATCAGCAGTACCCTACCCTTTTCCTCAGCTGTTGTAGGCACAAATCAGGCTTCAATACAAAGTGGTGCGGCAAAGAGACCACCGTCAAGTGATGGGAGTCATAGTATTACACCTGGAGTCAATAATAATAGCATAGATGTCCTTGGCAGTGCTTGTGAAAAAAAATTGCCTTCTGATGTTTCTTCAACACCTGTGAATTTGAACAGCCAGTTGTCTTCTCTACCATTAGCTAAAGATTCTGATAGAGGGAGATGTTCTACATCAGAGACAACAAATTCTATTGGCAGCTTTGGTCATGAGGAAGCAATTACTTCTACCAATGAAGAGATTCAGAATTTGTCCTATGAGTTGTCCTCTGGAAACACTGATAGAAATGCCCTAAATGAACACCACAACCTATCCAAACCTAGCAGCCCACCTCCTGATAATGTCCTGGTTAATTCTATGCAATCTCACAGATCACAGTATAATGCTGACAAATTTAGTGATCCGGTAATAACAAATACTGACAGTAAAGGTGCTATATCAGATAATGAGGTTCGTACATTGAAGGAAGAATATAATTTGAGATTGGATTCTCAATCTCAAGTAGTATCAGATAATGCTGAAGTGGAAGATGATGTGACGTCTTTTGATAATCAGAGACTTAAGGATCCAGAAGTTTTGTGTCGTTCTTATTTGCCAAAGTCGAGTTCCCTTAGTGTCTCCAACCATTCAAGTCCTCATATTCTGCAGCATGGGGAACCTTGTACTGTTATAAATGCTGGTTCTTTAGCTGCAGATAATAAAAATGGGGATGACTCACTATTACATGGGTCTAATGTATTAGGCAATGGACATCCTGAGAAATTGGTCAGCACCAACTCTTATGGGTTGCTTCATGAGGAAAGGAACGAGCAATGCATTGGAAGATTAGTTAGTGAAGCAGTTAATTGTGGAAGTGATGCTGCTGTGGATAAGGGCGAGAGTAGTATAATTTCAAATATATTGTCCATGGATTTTGATACCTGTGATGACTCACTAATATCATCTGAGAGGTTGGCCAAGCTGTTGGGTGACAACATCAACAACCAGAATGGCCCGCTAAAGAAATCTAGTTCTTGGAAAGTTCAAAGTAATCAATCAAGATTCTCTTTTGCAAGACAGGAGGAATCCAAAATCCAAGCCTTTGATGTACATCCATCTTATGGTGCCAACCAACAATTTCCAAAGAGCCCCTCACTCTTCCAGGGTTTTATGGAAAGAGACTTGTCTTTGGATAGGCTGGGTATTGCAAATGGCTTTCATGCCAATAACCTTGAGGAATCTGGAAATCTAGGCAATGGTCTTTTTGTTGCTTCTTCTAATAAGCCTTCCTGTGAGTATTTATAGCTTAATTAGACTGATTACTGTAGTTTTTATATTAGCATTTCCTATCATTGGTTCTGGATAGAACAGCTTACTGGCCAGATTTATTCTGTTTATTTCAATGTGGTGATAACATTCCTTTTTCAACTATGTGGTCAATTATATATCGGCACTGATTTTGACCAAGAGTTTTGTCACCGAGTTGAAAGTGAAATTGCTGCTCCTAAATTTGCCTTATCTTTGTAAAGACATCTAATGATCTTCCTATATTATGGTTTTCAGCTGTTTCAAGAGCGCAGTTTTCAGCACCGCCAGGATTTTCAGTTCCAAGCAGGCCACCACCTCCTGGTTTCTCCTCTTATGAGAGAATGGGGCAGGCTTTTGACTCTACTTCTGGTTAGTTGTTTCTTGAACATGTCCATTATTTCTGCAAATTGGTTGAGTATAATAGTTATCCTTGTGACAGGTAATTCATTGCTTGACACATCTTTTTCACTGAGAAATTCATATCAGACACCCTCAACTGGAAATGTTGGTGGCGCAGGAGACATTGAATTTATGGATCCTGCTATTTTGGCAGTTGGTAAAGGGAGACTTCAAGGTACACTAAACAGCCCATCACTGGACGTTCCATCCAATTATTCCTCACAGTTGAACTACTTTGAAAATGAGGCCAGACTTCAATTATTGATGCAAAGATCTCTCTCACCACAGCAAAACCTTCGCGGGAATTCTTTTTCTCCGCTTGGTAATTCTTATGGCATTTCTTCACAGTTAGATCAAACACAAGCCAGTAATCTGGCATCATATCCTCAGTTGTCCCTGCAGCAATCTCATGATGCAGTCTTTCCAAATGGCCAATGGAATGGGTGGAATGAAATGCAGAGCAGTAATAATCTTAGTGTAGCTGAGCTTCTGAGAAATGAGAGACTTGGATTTAGCAAATTTTATAGAGGATTTGATGATTCAAAATATCAGATGCCAAATTCTGGAGATCTGTACAACAGGACATTTGGGATTTGAACTTATTGGCTGTATTTATAGACTATATTTCACAATGTTGACCAAGGTAAAGCCAAGCCTGAAATGGACAAACACAAATTTTCCCGTGTTGTCAAAGGTGATGGGTCCAGTGCATTACATGATGAGTCTTTTGGGCTACTACCCGATGATGAAACTCTTAAAAAGTGCAGTTTTTATCTGCAGCTGGTAATTATTCAAGCTTCATCTTTTCTTGCTTTCATTTTTATGCTTTAGTTGGCTTCTGATGGGACTTCAACTACTTGTCGGTCAACACTAAATTTAAAATATGTCAAGTATGAGAACTTCTAAGTGTAAGCACTAAATTCTGTCGCCTTTTTCTGTGTAGTTCGAGATTTGCGGAGGTGAGCTGGGTTGAGATTCAAGAAATCAATTGCAGATTGAAATATGATCTCATTGGCAGGTAGATATTGGTTGGTTTTCTCCCAGAAATACAGATCATGGATTTTGTAAATCCGTTGACGATCAAATAATCTATTTGGTTTGATGGGTAATGAAATGAAAATAATTTTGGCATTAATTTTCATCTTGGTAGTGTTTGATAATCATATTTGGTGCGAAATTTGTGACCTTCAAACCGGGAAATTCCTTCCGTGTAACGATGTTGCTACCTTAGTTGATCTAGTGACTTTTTTACAGAGACTTTTTCTGATATTCAGTCTTCTGTGCATATAAATTTTTTAATGATAGTTAATCCCTTCAAATACACAGGTGGATGAGTTTCAAGTCTTGAGCTATATTTGTGGTTCCTGCCAATTGTCTTGCTTTGTTTTGTTACTCCTTATTGCATTTTGCTTTCTTGTGATTATTTAACTGGTTATCAGGCTAAATAACAGCAAGGCCGGAGTAACTGGTGACACTTGATGAATGACTATTAGCATGGCTGTGTTAATAATATTATGCATCTGCAAATCCTAGATGTATTTTAACTTGATGTTGACTGCAGCGATAGTTATATTTTGCCGATTGTTGATTTGGGCCGGTTAATGTTATGGGTTATTAACCTGTAGGAAGGTTTGTCATTTTTTTGTAGATTACAATACAAAATAGAAGCTATTCATTCAATGTGTTGTGGTGTTAAGTCTCACATTGTTTAGACATGAAGAATAAATACTCAGAATGAATAATCATTTCTTCAAACCTCATTTTTTAGGTGTGAAGAGGTGGAGGAAGTGAGAGATAGGAAGAAAGGAGAGAGAAAGTAAAGATGTGATAAGTGATTTGATTGATAGAGAAGAGAGAAATAGATAGAAAATGAAGGTGGAAAAGGAGTGAAGGTGTGTATGAAGATATAACTCTGAAGAACTTATAAATGAAAGAACAAAAAAATAGATCAAAGTCTAATTTGATGATATGTGCATTCCGATGTGTATATGTACATTTTGATGATTAGCTCCACCCTCAAGATATCAATTTATTGGGCGGGAATGTTGTTTACATTGTCTAGAGGTATACCACTAGGAAAATGGAGTTACATCTCATTTAAGTTAGTTTTTGTGTAGGAGTTAGATACAACACAAATTCTAATACTTTGACGGTGTCGGATTACATTATGGTGCAATAATATTATGGTTATGGTGTGATTTCTTATGATACCAAAATAGTAACAATATGATTTTTTTCTTCCATTAATTGAATACGGCCATGCCCTCCTAGTACAAGGCCACAAGAGCCAAACAAATTCATCCTTTTCTACAAGGCACAAACAAATTTTCATATGCAACACGTCTGCTTGCTGAAGTATAGTAAACTTACAAGAAAGTTCATATGATTTTAAGGGAAAAATTTATTATGGTCTTCTAAAAACTTGTGCAAGGTTGCACCAAACACTTTTGACCTATAGTAGCAGGTTTTTTAAAAAAAAATCAAAATAAATATTTTCTTAATTAAACTTTTATCTTTAATTAATTAAAAAAAAACAATTATCATTTATCTTAATCTGTTCCTCTTCTCTCTCAACCTTCGTCTCCTCTTTCTCCACCTAACAATCATCACCCAGAACTCCCTCATCCTCACCCCAACCCACCCCAACCTCAAGGGAATTAGATTTCCCACCCCTGGGTTTAGAATTGCCACCCTAGTCTTTTTAAAAAAATGTCGGGAATACCCTCCGGGACTTAAACCTCCATACCAGTCCAGAGGTTGATGTTCTGGACTAGTCCGAGAGTTAAACCTTCGGATTCTTTAATTACAGTTAAAATAACATGACTTTAGTCCAATTGCAGCAAATATAACATGACTTTAAAATTGAAAAGTTACATAATCCAATTTAAACAAAATTACAATACATAATCCAAGTTAAGCATTGGAAAAGTAAAGCAAAATAACAATACGAAATCTAAGTTCAGCATTTCAAAAGTTACACAAATAGTCCTTAATATAGAATTAGTAAAGAACTAATATTAATCTTCTGTTATGTTTGTGAAGCTTCCAGGTGGAGGTGCACTGTCCTTTGAAAATACCTGTATAATGAAAACAGATTCAAATGCTTTGTTGTAGATGTGGAAAAGATTCAAATGCTTTATTTTAGATGTGGAAGAAGATTATCATACCTTGACTACATTGGACAAGGTTATATTCAGATAACAATTAGACTTTCTAGGAGAGAACACAGCGACATGAAAGCAAAGTGAAGAAACGATGTGATGTCCAAGTTGTCCAAAGAAGCTTAAAATGTTAAAGTTGCCTATAGATTAACCTTTTGGAGAAGCAGAACAGATCCAACAGTTATGTCTTTCGCAAATACGCTTTCAGTGAAGACCTTGTGATGGATACTAGCGCCAACAGTGCTCTTAGGGTCCTGAATCTCAATCTCAGATGTCATGAGAGAAACATGAATCATTTCACTGAAATATAAGGAGGAATAAGGAAATACCTTGAGTGTAACTGTTGCATCTCCAAACCCATTGGGATTGCAGGATTTGATAACACCGATGACGTGATCTACTCTTTCATGATGGTGAGTGATTGCGCCCAGAGGAGTGGCAGATCCGTTTAATTGCAGGGCTGAAAGCCAAGCATTGGATTGGAAATCGGGATCGGTGTCGTGGCCTTCTTGGAGGACTTGCCTAACGAATTGTTGGGTTGAAATGTTTGGTTTGTCGTCGGTGGATCTGCGGTGAATCATGGCGGCCTGGACGGCGCCAGCTGGGCCGGGAATGAGAGGACGAGAGCTGGAGGCAAGGTTGTCTTGGCGTTTGCAAGGGCGGATGAAGGTTGATGGTGGATCTTGTTCCATTTCTTCTGGTTATTTCCTGCAACAAGGGAAGAAGGGAAGTAATGTAATGGTGTAGGATGCCTTTGGTGCATAGGGGACTAATATAGGAAGTAAAGGGATTTATGGTGTAGGAGGAATGAGTAATGGGGTTGGTGGTGAAGATTAATGGTGGTCAGAGTTGGTTGTGTAGGCAGTGATGGTGGTTGAGATTGTAATTGATGGTGGTCAGAGTTGGTTGTGTAGGCATTCTGCTGCTTGATAAGGGTGATCCAGGACTATAAGTTTCGGATCACTCCAGGACTTTAAGTTTCGGATCAATCCAGGACTATAAGTTCCGGACTGATTCATAATTAAATTTACCACCCCCCCTTTTTAAGACGTCCGAGAGTTGAAAACCCGGATTAATATGAAACTTCAAGATTCGTACCTCTAAAACCAGATACTGTCACAGACAGAAACGTGAAAATGCAGTGACAATAATATGGGACAAACAGACCTCGTTACAATACTGGAGCATTGTCTTAATACATGTAGGAAAATATTCTTGCTAATAATATGGTTACAGACATGGTTACAACATTACAAACATGAATCATATTATCAATCTTCTGTTATGTCTGTTAAATCAAAGTTGGTAATAACACAAGGACCAATCCAAACAGTGTGTTCAGCCATAAATCTATCCAAACGCTCTTTATACGGTTTACACCATTCGGACTCGGGTTCTTCAACGTTGTATTCCCATTGGGGAGCAATTGGCGGCATAGGATGTCCAGACACCAACTTCAGCTACATTTAAGAGTATAGTAGTAAAATTAGATATATTTCAATATAAATTGTTTAACGTGACAAGAGAGTGTATTAATAAAAAAGAAGATATGTATTTAATTGAGGATATACCTGTACAAAGTGATTGGTCACATGACCAATAGCTATGACAGGATGTTCTAACGATGGGGCGCCTCCTCTCATCGGAAGGTAAGTGTAACTAGATTTTAACGAGATGGAGATGAAAACCACCCGAAACCGGTTAGCAATAAGGTACCCCATCTCCGGTAGATGCATCCATTTGGCTTTAGTGGCTCTACCATCAGGAGGGAGAGTGAGACGATTGTGCATGGCTTGTACCACATCATAACCCCACATGCGTGTATAGTGTTTCTCATAGAGTGTGAGTTCTACAATCAGCTCTTCCCTAACCCGAGGCCAACCGTCCTGACCGTTCTGAAGGTCCAGCAATGCAGCGACGGCTCTGTATCCACAATTACCATCCCGACAACATCTATCACTTCATGTATATATGGCCATAAAAAAGATGGCAACTCCGGTAAGTAGATTTTGGAGCCGGTGGCCGTCATAGCCTTCTTGTTCTTTGACTTAGGAGCTTGCGATGTTGGAGTTGTTTTAGGAGTTTTGGTGAGCCTAGGTTTCCTCTTGCTAGCTTTCGATTCTTGTTCTTTGGTCTGATTGTCAACATGTTCCCAATGTGAAAGGTCACGCTGGGTGGATCCTATTGATTGACCTCTGGGAGGTTTGGTTTTCCTCTCCTTGGACGATTGATTGTGCTTTATCTTCACTTCAGGAGGACACAATGAACTGATTTGAGGACAATAAAGCTCTTTAAGCTTCCTTCTCAGCATACTTTGGCCCGCATCATCCAAGGTATTGAAATGAGCCCACAAAGCCTCAATCTCTAGCGGCATGCATCCACTGTTTGAGGTTTGACTCTCCACAACAGGCACTTGTTCCCAAGAAAGTATCTTCCAGAATGGATCAACTGTTGCATACGGAATTGAGGCCATACTCTGAAGTGCACAAGCGCAAGGTAGTCCATGAGTGACTTTCATCACGCAACCGCATTTCTCACCATGACCCCAAAATCTGTTTTGTTCATCATACATTAGGTGAAGTGCATGTTTAGCAACGAATCCTCTCATATTCTTATACATTGGAGACTTGAAACGGTGCTCTACAATGTTAATACTGCGCTCAAACGATGCTTGTATTGCATTGTGGCGTACAATGGTCAACCTATCAATTGCTTCCCATGAATCGCACAGGTTACCCTTGCCGTTCCTAAGTATCTTCTTCAAGCTTGCATGTGCACTTTCAGCCCTGCATACAAACATGAAGCTAGTCTATCAAGCCTATCAAATGCATACAAAAAATGAAACAAGCCTATCAAATGAATCAATTCTATCAAATGAAACAAGTCTATCAAATGCATACAAAAAATGAAACAAGCCTATTAAATGAATCAATTCTATCAAATGAAGCAAGTCTATCAAGATTGCATGTGCGTAGTACCTGTTACTTGTTGTCGTTCCAAAATGCTTCACTCTGTTTGTCCATGCCTTCACAAATTTCTCCTTGTGAACCAACCAAGTGTCATAAATGTACGATGTGAACCTTGGATGATCCTTACACATATCACACATGTCGCTCCATTCCTCCTCAAATTGTGTAGTTGTTTCCGCATATACCACTTCATTCCACTTTTGCATCACTAAGGCTTTAAAATCCGTTGTGTCAACCCACAATTTGCACTTTGCCTCAACATTCTTGTTTATGTGGAATAGGCATAGTAAATGGGTAGCCTCAGGAAAAATATTCCGAACAGCACTGAGTAAAGCCAATTCCCTATCAGTCACAATCACTCCAGGTAATCGGGCAGGGTCAGCAAGTAGAGATTTCATGCACTCCAAGGCCCAAACATAGTCAGGTGTGCGCTCACGAGTCATGTAGCAAAATGCAATGGAGTAAGTCAGACCAGTAGAAGTGAGGCCAACCATTTCAAGCAATGGAATTTAAAATTTGTTTGTCTTGTATGTGCAATCCATGATTACCACGTGAGGGAATGTGTTGAAGAGTTTAATAGCATTAGGATGAGCCCAGAAAAGTTCCATAATGACACCCGAATCTTCTTCATGTCTTTCAAAGTGAACATAGTTGGCTTCTGCCAACTTCTTCAGCAAATATTGCATCTCTGTAAGTGGCCCGCGGTCTAATTCTTTAACTTTTTTGATGCGATTATACACTTGAGTGATGGTAGACAAGTTACCCGGATTATTTTCCTTCAAAGTGGCCAACATGTGTCTCGGTGGGACCCAATTGTTATTCATGCTGTCGACTTGAACCTTCTCTTCTTCTGTTAGTCGACCAGCATAGGAATGGCCAACCAAAGATCTAGCTGGTTCATGGTTGTGTACCCCTTCCAACACTTTCAGCCACCAATTTTTATCACCCTCCGTAGGTCGTCCTTTAAGTTTAAAAGGAAAATCACATTTTTGTGATCCGGTGGAGTTGTACTTGAAGGACTTAGGGTCCTTGTACGGGATGTACACACCATGCTTCGAGCACCGCAGAACAATATACATATTTCCACCTTTTCTGGAATAATCAGACCTTCCAGTCACAATCGCATATCCATTGTCCTTCCCAACATTCTTAGCCCATTGTTTAAGGTCATCAACAGTTTCAAATATCTGTACAGTGGTAACATATCATTTTAAAATTAGTAATCAATTCAAGCATCACTAAACAATAATGTCATTATGGTATACGCAATGAATACCTGATCGGTCGACCATAAATGAGTGGTATCCACACTTATAGGCTGAACATTATCTTGTTGTTGAAGCAACATTCCTTCACTGACATCATTATCTTGTTTTAGAAGCAGCATTTCATCATCATAGAAAAATGTGCTCGTCATACTGCCTGCATAAACCAATCTGCCACTGGTTAACAGTCTGTATAATGAACATTCGTACTAATCCGAGACTATAACTCTCGTACTAATCCGAGACTATAACTTTCGTACTAATCCGAGACTTGAACATTCGGATTTATGTCGGGGCAGAAAAGTTGAAGTGATGGTGGTGGCAAAAAATGAAGAGAAATTTAAATGGTAGAAAATATAAACAAACGTATATTATTGGCAAATTATAATGGATGCAATGATACATACCAAGGTGGTGCTGGTTGATGAAGGTTGTTGTTGGTGGTGCATGAAGGTTGTTGTTGGTGGTGCAATGATGGTGGTGGGGGGTTGAGGGGTAGTAAGAAAAGAGGAAGTGAGGGAGTGAGGGTGATCATAAGTGAAATGTAATGGGGGGTGGTTTGGTGGTTGAGGAGTTTATGCAGGCCATAATGGTGGTGAGGTAGGTGAAGCTATGGAGTAATGGTGCTGAAAAAGGTGGTAGAATCTGTCAGAGGTGTCCGGAAGTTGAAGTTTCATACTAATCCGAAGGATGAAGTTTCATACTGATCCGAAGGTTGAAGTTTCGGATTATATCTTGAAGATTAAACTTCATTACAAGGGTTTGTGTTGTTGAGTGCCAGGTTTTGGTTTCCATTACAAGGGTTGATTATTAGGGTTGGTTATAAAAGTTATTGATTTTTAAAATTATTAGGGTTGATTATAAAAGTGAAAAAGAAAAAAAAATGTTAAAGTGAAGATAAAGCTCACAAATTATTAGGGTTTAGGGTAAAAGTGAAAAATAAAAAAAAAATATACGTTAAAGTGAAGATAAAACTCATACTAATCCGAAATAGTAGTGCAAAATACATAGTCCCCTAATATCATAATAGTAATGTCAACAAAATGCTCATACAACTAATGTCCCCTACTGTCCCCTACCCCGACGACCTCCCCTACCCCTACGACCTCCCCTGGCTCCTGCCCTGCCGCCCTCCCGGCCACCTGCTGCCCTGCCGCCCTCCCGGCCACCTGCTCGGCCGCCGGCTCGGCCACCTACTTGGCCACCTGCTCCCAGACCTCCTCTCCCAGCAGCGTAAGCAATGCCCTGTGTCCCAGCCAAGTCCTGGAGGATGCGAAGTGCTCTCTCCTTTAAAGCGCGGGCCTGTGTGCCTGGCAGCAAAGCATCATCCACCTCAAGTGACAACTCAAGGACTTCTAAAGCCCTACGCAAAGCAGCCTGAAAGTAAATAATAAAAAAAACGCTGTTAGTAAATCACATACAGAAAACCACAAGTGCATAAAGAAAATAGAAATAAAATTTAAAATTTACCACGGCACTGAGATCAATCCTCCTCTCATCCGGTATGATGAAACAATGAGACACTCTAGCGTACCAATCCATGTAACCGCCCACAGCCTGTCCCTCCTCTATAGCAGGGTCGCCCTCAGGGAACAAGTACTGCACATAACCTGCGAATGCCGCATCAACAGCCTCAGCTGCGGGAGATCTATCCATCTCACTAGGGTGGCGCGGGATCGTCTGTATATACCCAAACTGTCGCATGACCCGCTCCGGAAGATGAGGTCGCACAGCAGGGGGATAGGGACACCGAATGTAGCCTGAGAACAAAGCCATCTCATCCCGCTGTCGCCATTCCCTGTGGGCCTCATATGGAGTCCAAGTGACGTCGTCGGCCGTCAACTCATCAAGTAGTACTCGCCTCTCGTCAAGCCTAGCATGCCCCGACCGTGACTCTGTCCACCTACGAGCTCTGGGCTGGTCCTCTGTGTAAGCCGGGTTCGCATACCGGCGAACGAGCCTGTCTGGAAAGTGCTCAAAGACCCAGGCCATCAACAGGGAAGTGTAACCGCCCATCTGTTTGACCCCGCTGCGAGAAGACTGTCCAAGCTGGTCGTACAACGTGGCAAGGGCCATGGCGCCCCACGCGAACTCCGACACCCGCTCAAGATCCTGTAGCATGCCTATCCAACGGGCGGAGAATGAGTGCCCCCCACTCTTGTCGGCGAACAATGTCGCGCCAACAAGATGCATCAGGTACATCCTGGCTGCATGCTCGTACCGCCCCTCTACATTACAATGTAATACCAATTATGATTAAGTAAATATAAATAATAGTTGGAAAAAGTTCAGATAATGAATGAAACAAACCTGCAACAGCTTTCGGGTAAAGGTCTCGCAAGAAGCTGAACCTCATAGTCGGACCCCTAAGCTTATCAAACTCAGCCATGTACAAATCTGCATCCCCCCCTAACAGCAAAGCGCAGGTCTCTGTCACATCATATCTCGAGGCCACTCCTGGAGTGTAGAATCTCCCACCAACCGGGATGTGAAGAAGAGCGGAGACGTCGTCAAGGGTGACAGTCATCTCCCCAAATGGCATGTGGAAACTACTAGTCTCCTCGTGCCACCTCTCCACAAGGGCCGATATAAGCCCTGGATCCGTCTCTACATAGCTGCACTTGACCAGTGGATACAGTCCGCTCCTCTCCACAATCAACCGGACCTCCCTGTAATTGTCCCCCTCACACGTCATCAGCCCGAGCTTCGTACCAGCAGTAGCAAGCCTCAAATCACCTCGCTCAGAATAACGAGGGTCAGTGGTGCCTAGTAGGGTATGCCACGTCCACGGTGCTATGTGATCCGGGTAATGCTGCAGAAGTGACAACTCAACCGGCCCACCAGGAAACGGTGGATCTCTCTGGAGCGGCGGCATATTCGGATCCTCTACCTCTACATCCTCACCCTCAATCTCAGACTCAGACCCCGACTCCGACTCCGGCTCCTCAACTGCATCAATATCAAGTGAAGAGGTGGAAGGCTCAACAGTATCGTGGGCGGTAACCTCAGGCGTCGACTGAGGAGAAACCTCAGTAGCAGTAACCTCAGGCGTCGAGAGAGCAGGAACCTCAGTAGCAGGAACCTGAGTAGCAGGAACCTCAGTAGCAGGGGCAGGAACCTCAGTATCAGGAACCTGAGTAGCAGGAACCTCAGTAGCAGGGGCAGGAACCTCAGTGGTCGCCTTCGGAGCCCCCTTCCTAGCACCCTTCCTAGCCCGCTTCCGAGAAGTCGACACATCTGTATCATGATCACCTCGCCTATGAGAAGCGTGGAGATAGGCACGACGATCGGCCAACTCTTCAGACGATACCCTCTTAGTTTGCTTTGTCCTCGCCATAATCTATCAGAAAAAATAAGGAAAACAGATTAATAGCTATGTAATGAGTAACTAACTAGTTGAAGCAATCCACAAGTATACACAGTAAACTAATGTTATGAAATTTCAATACAATTCAAATAATGTTATGAAATTCAAATGTGAAATCTCAAGTTGGTTATGTCCTTAACCACTACCCTAAGATAGCCAAAAGCATGGAAATTATCTTCACCCCATTCATCTTATCATGAAAAACAATAGCAGAAGCAATAGGAGAGACAGTACTGAATCTCTCAAGTCCGAATCTTGAAGTCCTGAACCAGTCCGAATCTTGAAGTCCTGAACCAGTCCGAATCTTCAAGATTCGGAGTACGAATATCCCCAAATTCGCACCTCAGAACCCCATATACCCCAGAAATCACAATAGGAATGAAATTTCACCAAATCAACTCATAAAAAGGGATTTGAAACCTAACCTAATCTGAAATACCTAAATTTGAAACCCTAAATTTGAAATCACAACACTAACTCATCAAAATACACATGATTCAAAATACAAATGATTCTTGGTCGTGGATTCCAACAAATTACCTCAGTGTGGTCGGTTTTGAATCACAGATGATTCTTGGTTGCTTTTGGTCGTGATGTGTGGGTCGATTTGGGTGCCTCTGGTCGCTTCTCCTGAACCAGTCCGAGAGTTGATGTTCTGTCCCGTTACAAATGTGAATCTGAATTGATAGTTTTGTTCTATTATTAACTGAGTCCGACATTTAAAAATTCGGAGGAGTCCGAATGTTATATATTCGGACTAAAACACGGAGGGGCAATATTGGTTTTTCCCCACTTTTAAATGGGGTGGCAATTCTAAACCCAGGGGTGGGAAATCTAATTCCCCAACCTCAATCTCTCAAGTCTTATCCCTTTAAGAAATTAAAAACCTTGAACCCAAAATCACAAAACCCAAAAACAACCTTAATCCAGAAAACCTGAAGTTGCTGCACCTTTCACATCCTAACTCAGGAAAAAAAAATTCTCTGCAAAACCCAGAAATCACCATTCCAGCCCCATCCTTCCACCGCAACTCCCACCCCTCATTCCCCTTCTACCAACTATAACCCATCCCCATCTCAACCTGAAGGTGAAAAGCAGAAATGGAGAATAAATAATCAGATCTGCACAGAAATGGAGGATCAACCATAACCCATCCCCACGGTGCCGAGCTACTACCACCAGCCACCAATAAATCCCAAAACCCCAATCCAGATCCGATATATAGTTCCTCTTGCTTGTGGGCCTGGAGAAATCGGGAAAGGAAGAACGCGGGCCCTCTTCGCACTTCAACCAGGGTACTCACCTCCATTTTTCTCCCTCTCTAACTCTCCATGTCTCTACTCCAAGTACAGTGTTGCAGGAGTTGCGGACGTTGAGGGAGTTGAAGGTGAAGACAGATTTGACGAGGTCGGACTCGAGAGGCAGCGGATCTTGAGTCGAGGGTGCAGAGGAAGAAGCCGACCTTGGAGAGTGTGAGGTTGGAGTTGGGTAGGGAGATCTTAGAGACGTCTCGGATCGGGTTGGAAGGGGGGAGAAAGAGTGAGAGGAGGAGGACAAGGAGGAAGAATGAGCGAGTAGACTCCATCATCATCGAATGAAACATTTCCTTTGGCTTTGTTTCAGTTATTTGTTGCAGACTTACAGATCTAATGAATGTTCACAATCATATGAATGTTCCTGAAGAGTGAAGATGATAGTGGATGAAGATGAATGTTTTGTTTTAATTAAATTTAGGTAATTTAAGATAGGTTTTTTCTTCTAGATCCCGCACAGGTGGAAGGAAAGGAGAGGGATCGAGGGAGAGAGGCTCTAGATCTGCAGATTTGGTGGTGGTGGCGGCGGGTTTCATGATAGTTGTGGTGGAGAGAGAAATTCTGCAGGTGGAAGAAGAGATCTTTATCTTCTTCTACCCTTTTAATTAACTATTGAATAACTAACTTAATCCTTCATTAATTAGTTTACTAATATATATATATTTTGATTTTTTTTAAAAAAACCTGCTACTATAGGTAAAAAATGTTTGGTGCAACCTTGCACAAGTTTTTAGAAGACCATAATAAATCCCTCCAATTTTAAGAAATCTTGTTTTGGGGTGGGCTCGGACTACTTTGTCTATAGTGTGTTTTGTTTGCAGCTGCGAAGGATAGTTCAATATCCTTTTGCCAATTGCTATAGTACCCTTCCGGTCATTGGTCATTAGGTCCACATCTCTAACAGTAAATGATGAGAAGCAAACTTTCAATTTGTCATAGTTAACTTCACGAAACTCCTGAATAGTTAAAGAGAGGATCCGAGCTTGATTTTTTGAAGCAGTTCGGAAAATAGGAGGTGGGAGATGAGAGGTCTGCTTTTGCGATCAGGACTTGAAAGATATGTTCTATCTCCCACTTTACGGAAAATTGACAAAGAAATATGATCATTAAGACAAAAGATTTGATCGACCTTGTCTAGAGGCCGCAAGACTGGAAGAGAGCTCTCTAATTTCAAGCCATTCCAAAGTTGGAAATGTGGGGGAGTGAACATACCACATGATGAGTCTCTTACAGTAGTTGGGGGTAGACACACAATCTAATGCACAGTAATTTCAGAAATTACTTTTTATAGCTGAAATCACTTTGCCGCAAAAGTGATTAATAGTGACGGATCTAAAAATCTAAAAATAATTTTGTAATTCATCTACCAATTCCATAGGTGCTCCCAGTAAGAGATAAACAACAAGTCACTAAAGTCTAGTGCTTTTGATAACATAGTTTAATGTAACAGCCTTAAAAAAATTGTCGGGGTAATTCATGTGTAAGCAAATATTCAACATATCATTTTTGCAGACAACTAGTTTAAAAAAATCAATTAATCAATTAAATTAAAGTAAGTTATTTCTACCATCTCTCTGCTCTTGATGTTACACTATTTGACATTTCTTCTTTCATTCACATGATACACTTGCATGTCACTCGCCGAAGCACATGCTTGACTTGCGACGTGAGGTCTTACCGTCATAATTCTTTCTAGCATGAGTTTCAACCTGAGGAAGACATCTACATGAACTCTACAAATGAATATAATTAATTAATAATGAAAAAAAATATTCATTTTAATTAAAAGCTGGTAAATTTTTCATAACAATTATATGTACCTTAAAGTTTTCAAATAACTTATTATGCGTCACTTTCTTCATGAAGACGAAGTTGAAGACGTTATGGAAACCAAAGGGAGGCTTTGGAATTATTGACGTGGACTATGGTGTGTATATGGTGAAGTTTGATCTTTCTGATGATAAGGACGTTGTTCTCAATGGCGGCCCGTGGATGATCTTTGACCGTTGTCTGGCGGTGTCGCTTTGGAGCCCAGATTTCATCACATCGGAGTTGCTTGCTCTAAAGACAATGGTGTTGATTCGTTTTCCAGGCCTCAACCTGGCGTATTATGACGAGAGCTTTATGTTTGCGCTTGCGGCTTCGGTTGGGCGACCGATCAAGGTTGATGTTAATACTAGGGCGATGCACCACGGCCGTTATGCGCGGGTGTGCGTGGAGGTGGACCTTAGCCAGCCTGTGGCAACACGCATTTGGTTCCGGGACCAATGGATTCGTGTGGAGTTTGAAGGCTTGAAGATGATCTGCGATCACTGTGGCTACTATGGCCACTTAAGCCGCAACTGTTCTTTGAAGGAGGCGGTGGTGCCAGCGTCACAGAGACAAGAGGTGCAACAGCCGGCGGCGGTGGCATCAAAGAGCAACGTAAACCCTAACACCGACAAAGGGAAAGAGGTTCAACAGGGCCCACGTGATGATAGCTGGACAGTGGTTAAAAATAGAAAGGGCAAACATAATGGCTTACGTCTTTGCTGGGAGCGTGGTATTCGTCAGGTGGTCGTTTTCTCGGATTCTCAACACGCCTTGACCCTCCTGCAGCATGGTGGTGGGCGGTTCCATGTCTATGCGGCGGTGCTTGATCTGATTCTAGGGCTGGTGGGGCGGGCATGGCGAGTCAAGTTTGAGAACATCCTTCGTGAGGGTAATGTTGTGGTTGATCTTCTTGCGAAGGCAGGTGCTGGTGGTTCCAGTCGCATGAGCATTTTGGAGAGTCCCCCGCCGGCGGCTATTCCTCTTTTGTCAGAAGACTATCGTGGCACTCACTTCTTGAGGCGCTAGTTTTCTTTTTTCTTTCTTTAAGCAGCTATATACCAAAAAAAAATGATAAAAATGAAAGGCTTAATTCCAGTTTGGGCCCCTGATGTTTCAAGAATGGGCGATCCGCACCCCCCGTGTATAAAAGTTGCGATCAAGCTCCCATTTGTTACAAAACTGTGCTAATGAAGCCCTTCTGTTAGCTTCCGTCTGTTGACCAAACGGAAATGGCTTACGTGTATTTTTAATTTCTTTAAACCTTTATTTTTTTTCAAAAACATTCCCTCTAAATTGACCAAACCCGATTCCCCCCAAATTTTTCTCAAATTGAACCCTATATTTCCAATTGAACCCTAAATTCACCATTAGAACAAAGAGAAAGTGTGCGCCTTCAATCCCTCAAGTTCCTGGGTTTCTATCTCTGAATCGAACGGTTGCAGACCAAGATTCGTGCATGGCAAGGAGAGGGAGAGGTCGTGGACGGCGTGGATCGGCTGGAGCAAGGAATCCGAGGCAAACCCCTTCGCTGTCGAACAGTGAAGCTCCGCATGTGGTCCACACTGCTGGCCATTCGAGGTACCTTTTCCCTTCCTCTCTGTCGTTTCCTGTATATTTTATGGTTCAGGGTGTTTAATTTATTGCAATTTACTGTGGTTGTTGGAATCTAGGTTGGCAATTGTACATATTTGGCATGGGGGAAAGTTTGTGACTCACCCTACGTATGACTATATTGATGGGGTCTGTGAAAGTGTTGAGAAGTGTGATGTTGATACCATAAACTCAATTGAGTTGGTAAAATTAGCCAGAGGTCTAGGTTACAGGTCCTTCAAAGTGTGGTACCTTCAACCTGGGTTTTCCCTTCAACATGGGTGCAGACACTTTTCAAATGATAGTGATGTGGTGAGGTTCTTGGATGAGCACATTGGGGCTGATGAAATTACATTCTACATTGAGACATTGACAGATGTTCCTGGATCTCTATCAGGCTTGGTAATTGATGATGATGATGAGGTTCAGATAGTCCCTGGACCTGAGGTTACTCAACCTGAGCTTCTCACTGGAACTGAAACTGAGGTTGTCACTCCACCAGAGGTCACTAAAGTTGAGCTTCTCACTGGACCTGAACCTGAGGTTGTCACTCCACCTGAGGTTACTCAAGAGGAGTTTGTCACTCCACCTGAATGTGTTGCTGTTAAGGTTACTCAACCTGAAAGTGTTGAGGTTACTCAACCTGACACTGCTGAGGTTACTCAACCTGAAACTAAGAAGGTTAGTCAACCTGAAACTGCTGAAGTTGTTATTGATGCTAGTGTTGTGAGAGGGGCTGAACCTGAGGTTTCAAGTGAAGATGAAGATTATGATGGTGGTTCTGAAGAAGTTGAAGATGACAGTGACGTGAGCCTTGATGACAGTAACTATGATGAAGCCTTTGACTGGAGTAAAGTTCTTCCAGTAGATTACAAAGTCCCTAATGCTGTTTGCAAAAGCCCAATTGTTGCCTATTTTGAAGATTTTGTGGATGAGAATGAGAGTTCTGAAGACCTAGAAAGTCCAGCAGAGGATAGTGATGAAGAGATTGACAATGTAAAGAGGAAGTTTCCAAAGTTCAAGGCTGGAGATGATGATTCTGTGATCAAATTTGAGGTTGGCCAGATATTCACAAATGCTGATCTGTTTAGAAATGCTGTGAGGAACTATGCTTTGCAGAATAAGAAGGATCTTGTGTTTGATAAGAATGATACAAAGAGGATTGTGATAAAATGCACTTAAAAGTGTCCATTTTACTTGAGGGCTTCCAAGTATAAACAAAATAATTATTTTCAGATTGTCACATTTAAGGATGAGCACACATGCTATTTGAGTAATAGAAACCGACAAGCAAGGCCCAATTTTCTTGCTAAGAAGTTTGTGCACCTTCTAAGGCACACCCCTCATATGAAACTGAAAGCTTTAGCTGAGGAAGCTAGACATAGGTGGAGTGTGAGGTTGAGCAGATATCAAGTATCTAGAGCTAGAGTGAAGGCTTTAGCTATGATTGAAGGGGCAACCTTGGAGCAATATAAGCATCTCAGGAGTTATGGTGAAGAGCTTAGAAGAAGCAATCCAGGAACCACTGTCAAAATCAAAACCATGGCAGGTGCTGGTGTAGCAGTATTTGAGAGGATATATGTATGCCTAGCTGCATGCAAAAGAGCCTTTGCCACCACATGTAGACCTCTCATCGATTTAGATGGGTGCTTCCTCAAAGGAGTTTATGGGGGGCAACTCTTGACTGCTGTTGGAAAGGATGGTAATAATCAGATGTATCCTATAGCATATGCAGTTGTAGAGGCTGAAACAAAAGATTCTTGAGAGTGGTTTGTGGACTTGTTACTGGCAGATTTAGACAGTATAGAGAGCAAGAGATGGTGCTTTATATCTGACCAGCAGAATGTATATATTACTGCATTTTAATTACATTCTTACATGTTGGTTGAGCTGTTGTTTTAATTTTAAGACTAATTTTAATTACATTCTTACTTGTTGGTACTTGAATGTCTTGAATTACAGGGGCTTGTTCCTACACTGGCATCAATGGATGAGAATGTTGATCACAGATTCTGTGTTAAACATCTCTATGGAAATTGGAGGAAGAAATACCCTGGACAGGAAATGAAAGGAGCACATTGGTCTGCTGTAAGAGCAAATACTATGTCACATTGGGAGAAGACAATGGATAAGTTGAAAGAATTGAATGAGGAGGCTTGGAATGACATGAAGCAGATACCTATCAAACAATGGAGTATAGCTGGCTATAGCACATACCCAAAATGTGACTTGCAAGTTAATAACATGTGCGGGGCCTTCAACAGAGCAATCCTAGAGTATAGGGATAAACCTATAATCAACATGCTTGAAGGATTGAAGTTCTATCTTACCAACAGGATTGTGAAGCAAAGGGATATGGTTATTAGGTACCATGGTGATCTATGTCCAACCATTCAGAAGAAATTAGAGGTGTCTAAGAGAGACGCTGCTGCATGGCTTCCTTTATCTGCTGGAGACCCTAGGAATTCACTTTTTGAAGTAACTAATGGGACTTGGAAGTATGCTGTGAACTTGGATGCTAAATCTTGTGCATGCAGAAGGTGGGACCTAACTGGTATCCCTTGCTGCCATGTTGTATCTTGCATATGGTACAACAACACCAGGCCTGAGGATTTTGTAGACCCTTATTACTGGTAATTGTGTTAATGTTGTATCTTGTATTACTGAAATTGTATGTTGCATATCTTGTATTACTGATATCATCTCATTTATGTGTTTAAGAAAAGTACCTTTTTGAGGACATATGAAAATATCATACTACTATCAAATGGTCCTGACTTGTGGCCTAATCCTGGGAATAATGTATTGTCAATAATCCCACCAGCAATGAGGAGGGCTCCTGGAAGACCAAAGAAAAAAAAGGTGAGGACTGCTGATGAGCCCAAAGATCCACATAAGCTGCAAAGGTTTCAATCAACTGTCTTTTGTGGCAACTGTAGAAGGGCAGGCCACAACATCAGATCATGCAAGGCAAAAACAGCTGTTGATATTGTTATTCCACCAGAAGGGAATAAGGTAATGATTTGCAACAACTAACTTATTAATTTGTTTTAAATTTGTTTTCCTTTCCAACTTTTTTTATTTCAGCTATGGTTATTTCATGTTTGGAACTAACAGAAACAGAAGAAGAAGACTAAAGAGGCAAGTGGCAGTGGAACAACTGAGGGAGCAACAACTCAGCAACCACCCCTAAACCCAACTAATGGAGCATCTCAGCAACAACCCCAGGGAGCATCTCAGCAACCACCTCAAGGAGCACAATTCAATGTTGGTGTCTTGACTCAAGAAGTTCCATCACAGGGAGGAAGCTCAAGAAATGAAGTGGGAACTACATCAAGGCCCAGAAAGAGGTCAAGAGCATCATTGAGTGTTGTGGGAACTTAAGACAGCCTCACTTGAAGAAGGCTGCAACATTATGTGTTTTGATTAAGTGGGAACTAGTTAGGCATATTTTGATGTTTTGGTCCCTTTAATTATGAAGTTTTGTGAACCTTAGTTATGATGTTGTGGGAACCTTAATTATGTAATTTGTTATGTTCCTATCTTACCTTTGAAGGCTATGAACCTAAATTATGTATTTTGTGGTGTTTTAATTAAGCATGATACCTTTGGAGCTTCAAATGTTGTGTTAATTAAGGATGATTTGTTTTCTGTGGACATGATTTGGTTTTCTGTGAACATGATTTGGTTTCTGTGTTAATTAAGGATGATGTGGTTTCCTTGTTTTGTAACATGCACCAGGATAGATAGCAAGCCATAGCAAAATTAAGGTAATATAACAACATAGCAACATAGACTTTAGACTAAACTGTGAGAATTCTCATTGCATTAGAATATCAAGTAGCAATTAGGCTACCAATTACATTCCATCATAACCAAGTAGGCTTAATTCCTAACCAGTACATGACATGAGCCCTATATCCTAAGGTAAATTTTCAGCAACAACATTACAATCACAAGCAGAAAAACTGCACTAAGTCCCCACCCAATGACACAACACCTAGTCAAATAGATCTCCTTCTTCTTATGCACTTCAAGCTTGCGGATTAGCCCAGAAATAACCTTCCTATCACGTACATTGCCTTCCCCATCATACCAATGAAAATATGAGCACAACCTCCTCCCATAAACCTGAAAAGGAAACCCAGAAATATTACAAACATTGTCAATGATATTTTCCAAACTAAGATGAAAAGGAAACCCAGTTTTGATTGTCAAAACTTACATGATATTTTCCACATCCATAGCATCGCCGACCAACATTTTCACCCACCCAACATGTAACTAGTTTCGACTCAGCCCCACAATCGCAAACCCTTGTCGTTCCTCGAACAGACCCATGGGTCATGGAGCTTCCACTTGACATTTGGCTTCCTCTTTCCATCTATCGCAGCAGCGACTTCCTGGGGGGAATCGGTTCTTCAAGCTACTGCTGTCGTCTTCTCCCTCGCACCGGTTCTTCAACCTACTGCTATCTTCTTCTCCCTTTCTTTTCTCTTCAACAATGGTGAAATTAGGGTTCAAGTTGGGTTCAATTTGGGGGATCGGGTCTTATGAATTGGGGGGAGGGGGGGTGATTTTCATGAAAAAATAATTGTTTAAAGAAAATATAATTCCGTTTGGTCAACAGACGGAAGCTAACGGAAGGGCTTCGTTAGCACAGTTTTGTAACAAATGGGAGCTTGACCGCAACTTTTATACACGGGGGGTGCAGATCGCCCATTCTTGAAACATCAGGGGCCCAAACTGGAATTAAGCCAAAATGAAATGTAAAGATACATTTCAGTTACTAAGGACAAACTTATGTCAAGTTACTTATATTCATTTCATTACTAATCATATAACCACACATGTATAATTTTTTTTAAATTTTACAATAAATTCTTTTATGGATAGCATTTATTATTGGAAATAAAATCTACTTGCGATATCTCTCTCATATGTACCATCTAATGGTCTCCGTGCCAGAATGTGGTACCAAAGGTGGATCCTGAAATCTTCTTCGGTAGCTAGGGAGGTGAAGTGATCCCTAATTCCCTATCACTAGAGAACACTTTTCCAATCTAAACAACTAGTTGCTTGGGCAGACTTTCCTTGTCTGCTTTTGCTCCCCTTGGAAGTGCTGTTGATTGTGCTCCTCGAAGAAAGAAGGTCAGTATCTGCGGTGGAGTAAGAATTCCCCGTGGAGCAATGTCTATGTGCAATGAAAAAGCAATGGAAAGAGAGCCGATGACTCTGATTTATGATAGGATGTGTCATTCCCGGAATGGTAAGGATAGGAAGGAAGTGTGAGTGCTTCTATCACAAATAACGAAACGAGCGAGTGAAGACCTAGAAAAGCTCTCCTGAGTCAACCTACCCGGAGTTACATTGTTTCCCTGGAAGTGCATTAAAAGAATGTGAGAAACTTGACGAAGTTTTTCCTTCAATTTATTGTGTTACATGAAACATCTCAAATGCATACTATCGCAGCTAGATTTCTGTAGCTACTTATTGTCGTTGTCTTCTTCATAACTATCAACTTTACAACATTCTTCCTGATCGTCAACTTTATCCTCTTGTTTGATACCTCGGTCAACAGTTATATCAATCTCTTCATAACCCAATGATATAGCACCCAATGTGTCACAAACGTATCAGAGAGATCTTCTTCTCCAATGAAAGTTGTTAAGACACAGCTTCGTAACAAAATTTAAGATGATTTTCTCAGAAATTTATTAGTTGTATATATCGAAAGAGAAATCGTTGAAAAAATTTCTATTGATACAATAATAGATAAATTTAGTACTATGAAAGAACACAGAGTTGTATTTAAATGATTTTTTATTATTTAAAGTTTATATAATATTCAATAAAGATTTTTTTAGTCTTATATTTCACCCCGCACAACAAGAAAATCCTGGATACGTCCCTGCAATGAGCCATCATGGAACCCATGAATTTGTTCAACCTCTAATATTCATCAAACATATGACTATATATCTTCACTTTGGTAAGCTACTTCAAAAATCAATGTCATCAGTCTCCCCACCCTATGGAGACTTATGTCATGCCCGTGCGTTGTACAAAGAAGTTTTACGTTGTGTTGATTACATAAGTTAACCTAGAATTTACATGAAAATGGGGAGGTTTATTATTGACAGGTTTCTCCATTGAAGCAAGGATATAACAATTTAAGTGTTGTAAAAATTTCTTCATAAAATGATTATCCTCTATTAGACACGACATATCTACTTTTGCTTGCAGCCTCACCATCTTGTTTCCTTTCTCCTGAAAATCATTCCTGCTCCTAACACTGTTTCACATTAAAATATACTTAAAATTTTGGTTAAGGGGAAATCCACCAGAGTTTGTGAAAAGAAATCAAAACCTATATACATGAGAAATTCAAATAAAATAAGCAGTGAATCATGTTTTAAATCTTATAAATGGTTGATGATAGTTAAAATTGACTTCAACGGGAAAAAATATAAGAAAATTTGAAAAAAATTACAAAAAATAATTCCGAGATCCTACATTGTGAAAAACTTCCTGAAACACAACATTTTAAGTATAGTTCAGCACATTATATTCACATCTAAAATTAATATTTTCAGTCCTTTTCTTGACATAAGCCTTGAAAGAGCTACGTACAATTGCCCATGAGGAAAAACTGGCCGAGCAAGGAAGAGACTAACAATAATTGTCCCGGACTTTTATCTTCAGTTATTGCAAAACATAATAAACACACTGGGAATTGCCATCTTTTAGTATATAATTTCTAATCCTATATGATATATTTCCCCAATCAAATTTCCATATTTTCTATATACTTTTTCTTAAAATTATTTTAAAAAATTATGGAGAAAATACTGAAATTAATTTTTATAATAGATTTAACGATAAAATATATTCATGTAAAATATCATTTTCCCGTGAAAACTTTTTATCTTTTAATTTATCTTATCCCGTTGAGCATATTTTGACTATCTAATTTCTGAACTTTTATATAGATTTAAATACAAAGCTTGCAATAAAAATCACAAATGAAGTTTTGACGCAGAGAAGAAACATAATCAATGTCGAATTTGATATTCAAATATCAAATATCACAACCTAAGCAGATAAGCTTAATCGAAATTTTGATTCTTAACTCCCAATAAAAGTTGGTGCAGAGAGGGTAAAATATGAAAGAGTTTTGATTAATTTATACTCACTTCTTCTATCTCATTTCTATTCGGTTCATCTTCTTATTTATCTTTTCCTTTCCTCTTACATAATGTATCATACATCTCATTTTCTCTCTTCTCTTCGTATCTCTCACTTGATATAATCACTAATCACTTATCTTCTTATCTCTCACAAATAAGCGCACTTGCATTCTTCACACCCTTTGCCTGCAAATTTTACACTTAGAGTACGCAAGTATCTTTGGGGTGCATCCTTAGAGCATTTTTTCCACTTCCACTAATCCTCCTTGGGAACCAATTGCATAATATAAAGCTTCTTTAGTACATATATGAGCCTCGTAGAACAATTATTTGACCTCGGAGAAGATCCACCTCTGCACATGTGACCTTGCACATTTAAAATAGATCTTGTTAAAAAAAAGGCATGAAAAATAAACACTAAAACTTTCTAGTTTTAAATCGTAAAAAAATTGATATTACAAAACATATCAATTGAAAAGAGGGAAATAAGAACTTTCAAGTGGGTAGGTTTTTAAAATCCTTATTCAAATACAATGCATGAAGGAAGATAGAGATAAAGGTCCGTGAGAATGACTATTTATACTTGGGATGAGGTTGGGGACGGAGTTATGTTTACTCAATCGAGAAGTCCACGGGAGAATATTATGTAGCGATGGGAGAAGAAAATATTGAAGCTCCATAAATAGTTTTGGTGAATCTATGCAGAATAACTTCGTAAAACAAAAAACGAAGTGGTAGGATGGATTTCAAATTGGGGAAAACTTCTGAGAAGAGATTTGATTGGTGGAGAAAAAGGTAAAAGGTGATGAATAGGTTCGCATAATTTAATGTTCCAATGCTGTTAACGGTGCATTTTGGAAAATGAAAAGAATTAATTTTCCTATTGGTCGATTTAAATAGCTGAAGTTGGATTTTAAATGTGATTTTGAGATGTTTTCGAATTTGAGATATAAAAATATTCAAAATGACTTCATTTAGATTTTGAAGGACTGAATTTGAAAAAAATTAAAACTGAGTTTATTAATTTATTGGTTCTAGCATAACTTAATGGAGAATTGGAAAGGTTCACATTAATCCGAAATTATTGACATTGATGAGTACGTATTTCAGAATAAAATTAAAGATATGTTAAAATTTAAAATTCGGTATAGTTTTTTGTTTTTTTAAAGAAAATTTCAAATATGGAAATTTTTTAGGTACCCAGAATATGGAAATGTTTGAAACAGTTTTTGAAAATTTTAAATTTTAAAAAGTTAAACTTAAAGATATGTTTAAATTTAAAACTGGGTATACTTTTTTTTTAAAGAAAATTGCGAATATGAAAATATTTTTGGTACCCAAAATATGGAAATGTTTAAATCAGTTTTTGAAAATTTTAAAAACTGATTTGAAAAGGTACGAAACTAATTGGAGAATTTTCTTTGTTTTTTTTTTTACTCGAGAATTTATCTATATACTTTAGAAAAGAGGAAGGTTGTGAGCCCCACCTAGATGATTTGACACTCCAATAATAACTCTCGCCCAACCCCCCTCTTTGCTTGACAAATGTCACATTCTTATTGATTTTGACTAAAGTAGTATAAGTCCATTTTTATTTGAGTTTTGTATGGAGGCCCATTATTGAAAACCTTTTGAATGCTGATTTATTTTTATTGTTTTTGAACCCCTCATTAATTGTTAACATAAAATTTGAATACATATGCCATTGATTATCATTTTTCAAAAAAAAATCGAAATACTTACTCATTTCCTATAATTACTCATTTCCTATGATTACTCATTATGCAAGGCCATGAACTCTAACAGATTAGGCTAAAGAACTTTTTTTGTTTTTGGTAGGCAGGCTAAAGAACTTGATGTATGAATTTCAACCTATGCATATGGTATAAGTATATAAATCTCAACTCTAAAATACGTAGGTTTTTCAAATGGGCTTCACAAATGAAAATAATAATGTTTTTCTTATATCTTTTTAAGGTATCTACTACTTCTTATTCGTGAGTTTCATTTTCACTATTCCTACAAAACCTCCAATCGCTGCTCGCCACGTGTCTGCGTCTTTACCCCTTTTTTTCCAGCTTGAACTTGCCAAACGCCGTGTTTTCCTCTTTCCCTGTTCATCCCCTACCATGACGAACCCTAGATTGCTTTCCCGTGTTCTCTCCCCCTTTCTACCAACTCTGAAGTACAACTCACACTCTTCTGTTGTGTGCATCTCAATTCATCCTCTTCACCGTCAGAATTGCTCTGCCACCCTCACCACAACCTAAATCGAGCACCACCGCCATCACTCCCTATCGCGTCACTGCCCTTTCGTCCCTTTCCTCGATTTCCGATGATTTCCGACGTCACTTGGTGCATAAACTTACTTTCCACGATCCTTGGCGTGCTCCCATGGATTCTCCAGTGATGGCCATCACGTCGCCCTCATTACGTGGGGGGTCTTTGTAATAGTTCTTTTTTTTAACTTTAACACACTGTAGCTTAGCACTTCTCACACGTTTTCGCATAGTTTCATCAGTTTTATGATATTTTTTATCTGATATTGTTGAGTAGATATGCATTTTTTGGTTGATTTGGTACTTGGTTTGCAACCATTCCCCATGGTTATCTCCTGTTCATCCAATTTTATCATCTGACATTTCCATTCTTATTTGAAGTTGGTTTGTAGATCTAGGGTTATAGGTGGAAAGTTGCACACAACATTTTCTCATTTGAATGCTTCCTCAGATTGGCCTATAAAGGCTCACACAACCCTCACTCCACCACAATTCATCTTCCCTTCCAGTCTGCTATTTCACCCTTAATTTGTTTGTCATCAATTGTTGAGATGGCTGGTCCTATTAATTCAATGAATCAAAGGAGTCTTATTCCTCGAAGAGATTTATGGAGTGTGAAAGTGTTCTCTCTGGTTCTAGAAGCTGTGGTTTTTCTTGAAAATAAATTATAAGCTGTTTTTTTTTTGCTGTTTCTCACTTGCAGGGATGATTTCCCTAGCTTGCAATTTCAATTCTTTTTCCCCTCTGAATGACTTTGACGGTTCAAAGGTAGTGAAATCTAACTTTTAGCTTTTTTTTACCCAAGTAGCTATATGATTTTGTTATCAATTAATTCTTAAATACCATTGAAAGAGTAGGAGAGATATTTATATTCATGAAGCCATATTAGTATTTGTTACTGCAATAATTAAACTGAATTAAAATGGACTAATTTTTTTGTATTTCAGATTTTGAAGACACTAAATTTGTTGCAGTGAAGGTTGTATTAAGACCACCAAAGGTAAAGAAGGCACTCAAGAAAAGACATGTACTTTCCAATATATATTTTCATATTCATTTATCATTTACCCAAAATTACTTTTAACAGAATGAGAAACATAATCTTGACATTAGATGAGTTTCTAACAAAAAATTTCATACTTTTCAGCCCTGGGTAAGACCTGGGAGTAAAGGAGCAGTAGAGAATCAGTTTTTTGATAGCCATCTTGCTCCAATTTACAGAATTTAACAGGTTATTGCATTGTCCCACTTTATGTTTGCACCTTTGAATTTAGCAGTTTTGAACTTGATTATTGTCGTTTCTATCAATGTGATGTGATTTAACTAATTTGATATCCTTAAATATAGCACTTTTTTGTGATTCTGTTTTCATCTTAATTTATCTACCAAACTCATTTTGTTGCTAAAGCAGAAAATAAGAAAGAGCAACATGATAAAAAACATTAAGGCCTACAATAACAAAAAAATGATTACTCACTCTCTTTCACTCTACATTTCTTTATTGTTCATCAGCACTTGCATTTGCAAATTCTTTCCGTTCAATAAATTTAGTTCTATAAACTTTGGTTCACTCAACTCAGAAGAAGTCTAAATTATTGTTCACTTGAAACATAAAAGCTTGCATCTAATTTACTTCAAAATTATCTGTAGTAAATACTCTATGTTGGTCTCACATCCACAATTGGTTGGACTTGTGACAAAAGTTCACCATTTTACTTTTGATTCCTTTGATGAAAGTTGTTAATACTGCAATGGTTTTTTCTTTCTTTCTGTAAACCCACATTTACAGGTTATTGTTGCAAGTCATAGTGAGAAAAAAATGTACAGAAGGCATTGGTGCACTAGATGTTTTAGGACAACTTGATGAAAAGCCCCAAAATGGGGGATGGCTTGCAACATGGTTCATCTTAGCTTTATTCTTAACCCTTAGAAATTAAGGTCATATTTTTAAGGTTGAACTTAGGGGCTAATTTGGCTCCAACAGCACATACATTTTGGCAAATGCAAATCATAATCATTTATAATACTTGCTAAGGAATCAAGATATAAGTAGTCTTTATTGAGATGTTCAGCATTTATGTGACATGATTTTTTCATACCTCAATACTATTTACACCTTATATTTCTCTATTCTTTTCTCAACACAATTCTCACTTGCTCTTATTTCTCTTTCCTTTTTCATTCTTGCGTACAATTTTAGTAAGTACAGAAACATTTTTATCTCTCACTATTCACCCTCTCTTATTTATAAGCTAAGCTTAATACTGCAAGATGTTAGCATTGTAGGATTCCAATTCTTATGTTTTAGTTTTTAACATTGATCAATGCTTTTTTTTTTATAAGTTTGAAGTAAGGTGCTTAACTCAAACTGTTGAATTTGAGCCTTTGAAATGACAAGTAATTTACTAGGACAGTCATGACAATCATAGCTAGAGCTAATTTTGTTCAATTTCTGACTCCTGTTTTTCATGTCTTATGGCTAATTGGTAACAGGTTATGCATAAATGTATGGACATCAACTGTGTACAGAACCTTCTCTAAGCCTCAATGCTCAGGAGGTTTTAGGTAAGTTTACTTCTTTTTCTTTCTCCCCCTCCCCCTCCCCCCACTGTTAATCTCTATCTGCATAAACTCTTTTATTTAGATTTATCATGGTGGTTAGAGAGAATTAATACAATAAGAACAAGTAGTGGATGTGAGTTGCTACTAGAAAATTCATTTCTTTTTCTTTCTTCCCCTTCCCCCATTGTTAATGTCTATCTGCATAAACTCTTTTATTTAGATTTATCATGGTGGTTAGAGAGAATGAATACAATAAGAACAATAAGAGATTTTGTCATTTCTTTTTGTATTCCTTTCAATGAATACTTGGGTTACACATATAGAAAATTCATTTCTTAAATTGTAATTGAGCATTTCTGTTCATCTCATGGATTGTACTTTTCTGATTGTCTTTTGTTTTCATAATTTTTCCTATATGCACATTCTGATGACAATGATATTGTGGTAACTTCAATCCTGCATTGGCATATTTCGATTAGATTCAATATAGTTTTAAGTTGTTACTTTTGTAATTTGTATGAGAAAAAAGAATTGTCTAGGCTTTCGCTACATGTTGTGAAACTCGTGATTAAATTTTATTTATTTCTTCTTAATGAAAGAAAGAAAATCATGAGAAGGAGATACATGCTTGAAAGTCTTAATTTTGATAAACACCCTCAACCACTGACACTTTTTTCTTCTTTTCATTATTAGCTGTCTTAAAGTAACTCATCAAAGTATGTCTGACATTCGTTAAGTGTTCTTTTCCCTCACTCATTGAAAATGTGTTTTGCCTCTAAGACCTTCTCATTTTATACAGTTCGGTGTAGACCCACTTCTTCCTATTCCTTCTTTTTGCATTTTTTATATGTTACTTGCTCCTTCTTATCTCGCTTAGTAATTAATGGAGATATAACATCATTTAAATTAGCCAATGAATAATGTAAACCATGTTAAAGGTTATGTTTTGTCCATCAAATCAGTTCTTGAATGTTAACTTCACCGGTCTAATTAATCCTGAAGTACTTGAAACTAGGCCCAACATAATATAAAATGAGGAGGTTTATGCTTAATTTTAATTGTTTAGGAATTATTACAATTGATGCTATAGTTTTGCAGTGGTTGATTTGACTTTTTACTCTTTTTAATGTTCACTCTTAGGTAGTTTTGAATGTATCACCGTTAGAGTTAGCTTCAATTTTTGAACAGCCAAAACTCCTAAGAACTCTGAAACCCATGACCATCTCTAATTTGCCCAACGCCACAAGCTCAACTACCTTCCCCTTGAATCATAGAAGGATTTCCAGTACCTTTGAACTAATAAGGGGAATATCTCTATGGTGATTCGCTTATTGTGTATTTTTTTCTTTTCTGTATATAGTCCTTTGGAACTTCTTTTCCCTCTGTCCCATGTTTTAGTAATAGGTTAATGCAGTTTTTCTTCCTCCTTTGTCCTCTTCAAAAGTACATGGAAGTGGTACTAAATGTAATGGTGAAATGAATATATACTTCGTCTACAGTGGGTAAGTTAAGCTTAATACTGCAAGATGTTAGCATTGTAGGATTTCAGTTATGTTTTAGTTTTTCACAAAGATCAATGCTGTTATAAATTCGAAGTAAGGTTCTCAACTCAAACTGTTAAATTTGAGCCTTTGAAATGGAAAAAAATCTTATAATTGAAACCCTGAAAATCTTATAATTCCAATTTTTATATTTTAGTTTTCAACTCACAAACTTATCAAGATTGGTTTATTGCATAATGTGGATTTTGTCATTGCAGAAGCAATTGTGTAAGCTGCAAGGAGGATTATTTATGAAGGCTGTTGAAGATATGGGAGTTCAAGCTGATGTGTGCAATTGTGACATTAGGAGGGCAAGGCATTGGTCGTTTCATTTTTATTAAAAAAGAAAATGAGTGTATACTTTTGAAATTAATTCAGCTGTAGCACATGTTTTTTCAATAAAAGGAATTGTATAAATTTTGTAGGTGGAACTTAGAAGTATGTGGAAAAGGTGCAGTGATGTCTCTTATTTTATATGCAAAATTGGTTTATTCGTAAGGAATACATTCACAGCAATAGTGAAACCAAATTTTCTCTTGGTTATTACAGTTTTTATGTTGTTCCTTTACCACCAAATTGTTGTGTCTTACCATTTTAATAAAAGATATTTCACACATTCCATATGTTTATATAGTTCTATACCAAGCATTTTACCCAAACAATTTATACAAGATGTTACCAAGAACATTGTCTTCAAGGAAGTTATCCAAAAGATTTACAACAATTAGTTTGTATGATTTCCTAATTTTTTTCTCTAAGATTGGGTACTAATTCAGTTACCAACATTTGAGCAACATATATTATGTAGCTTATTCGTAACTCTCTGTATAAACTAAACTATTTGTTTATCTTTTACATGTAAGATTGCGCCAGATATCACACCCACAAGGTCCATACTAACTATAAAGGGCGAACCAAATTTAACATATAAGTGTATCACCGATTATAATTGTATGCTTTAGTAAATATATAATTCAATTATTCCATATATATTAAATACTCAATGATTATAATCAACCATGTATTTGATAAAGAATTACCCGTGCATCGCACGGGCAAACAGGCTCTATACTAGTGATCATTAAAAACAAGTTAACAGAACTTTTGATAACAAAAAAAAATCAGAATGGAAATACATAAAAAAATTACTAGGCTTTATATCATGCTCATAGTGTGTAGCCTAATTAATAATTATAGACACTATCTGAAAATTTGTGTATAAATTTTGGATGTGTTATGAATGGATGACCATATGGGCCAGACTCATTATTCTATACTTGGCCCATTCACTAATGCTATATATATATATATATATATATATATATATATATATATATATATATATATATATATAGAGGAGGTCGCATCAAGCAACCTAACCCTCATTCTACAGTATTACTTGTGTCACTCTTTATTCTCTCTTCTCCTCTCTCTTCCATCACTTGCTTAGACTATGATTCATAACAAGATGCTCTTAAATATTTTTTTTTAAACTAGCAAAAATATATTGACAGAGAGAGCACTAGGGGTACTCCAACCCAAATAATAAATGTATTTAATTACAAAGATAAAGGGAATTACAAATTTCCTTTCTAAATTAGTGTCTCTCCACCATCCACTGCAGATTCAAAAAACCTTGATCAACATTAATCTCCCACCAATCATTAATTGAATTAAAAACCAAGTCTACAAGGAACTAATATCTGAGAAATCAAAGGTGCTCTAAAAAGTATCTTGGGATGGAGATCCAATCATAGGTTGAGAAATCAAAGGAAAACGTACTCCACCTAACATCACCTAACATGTTCTCCATTTTTTTTATAAGTCAAACATTTTTTTTATAAGCCAAATATATTAAGGAAGTACTAGGTGTACTTCAAACCAAATTGTACAAAGAGAGAAAGAGAGGGATAAAAGAGAAAAGGAAAAAAAAAGAAACAAGAAGCAACAAGCAAAATGTACATACTAATTATAGGACAATAGCCTACAATAGTCTTGAACGAGATCAACCCAGTCAAACATATTTTCAGTAAAATAATTACATTAATAAATTAATTTTATGTATAATTTTATGATGATCATTTAACATTAATTGGTTAATTTTTTTTTAAAAAAAATATTGAGTGTTGGGAACTTAAATAAGAAAATTAAATTAAATAAGAAAATCTAATTAAATAAGGAAATTAGATTAAATGAGAAACATTGAGTGTTTATTTCTATGTTTTAATAAATTGATTTGGCATAAATTTTCATTTTTTTATATTTTATAAAAAAAATTATATTTTATAAAAAAACTGAATTAAAACTTTTTTTTTTCAAAATCTGATCTCTGTTTGATTTGTTTTAAATTCAAAAAAAAAAACAGAAAAATTCTTAAAAATAGAGCTTCATGAAGGAGGCCTAACTCAACCCAAAAGCTTGCTCAAGAGTTAAGGTTTGCACAACCATATATAAGCAATTGCTTGGCCACATCTCTAGCCAATGTGGGACTCTAACACTTCACTCAGGAAAATTCATGTGTCAAGTTAAAAAAAAATAAGTTTAGTACCTGCATATCACGTTAAAAACATAGTTTCATAACATGATGTGCCACCGATATCAATGGGATAGTATTAGTATTATGTGTGAAATTATAAATGCTCTTTATTGTATATTGTAATAAAAACTAATTCTGAAATAATCAAGTTCAAAATTTAAGGAACTATTAATACGATATTTAATAATATTGTTGTTACAAATCTTTCACTAATAACTTTATTTTGGAAACAATTTTAAAAGTCATTAATTTCAAATTTTCGTCCCTCATAAGTTATAGCCACAATTAGTGTAACAAAATTTACTCCATAATTTCCGTTTTATTAGTTTTTAATTATGGAAACAAACAAATGCATTTATGTAAGGAATCAATTACGAAAGGAAAGGGGTTTGGGAATCAATTAGAAATTTCATCCAAAAAAATATATAAAATACACAGTGGTAAGCATCATTCTGCATTCAACTACTCCATGAAACCAAGCAACGAGGGAGGTTCTGGTGAGGCCAGGGCAAAGAGAAAGAAAATTTTATCAAATAGAAGAAATTGCGGTGTTGTTAACTCATCAAGTTCATCCAACCCCAATTGTTCTACCATAGATATCAATACTCAAGCTCTACATACACACCTGCTTCAATTTCAAGAAAATTATTCTCAACTCCTGCAAAGAGCTCTTCGAAACACCACTCCCAACAAGTTATCAATAGTAGTGCAAAAAAACTCAGGGCTAAAGCAAGTCAACCCCTGAAATATTGAGATTCCTCCAATTCTTCTTATGTTGCTTGAATTAGTTAATTTTGCATTTCCGAAACTTGCGCATAATTTGCAAAAAAATTCTTTCTTTCAAGAAAGAGCGATCCTTGCACCAACACTTGAAAGTGTAGAGGAAATCAACAACTTTATGTTAGCAATGATTCCTGGTGATGAATCAGAATATATGAGCTGTGATACTCCGTGCAAGTCAGACGAAGATTCGGGTGTCAATGCGGAATGGTTTACATCTGAATTCTTAAATGATTTCAAATGCTCTGGATTTCAAACCATGAAATTAAACTGAAAGTTGGTGTCTCTATCATGCTCATTCGAAACATTGACCAAGCTGCAGGGTTGTGTAATGACACTCGAATGATAATCAATGCTTTGACTAAATATATAATTGTTTCTACTGTTTTAAACGGAAACAAGATGGGTGAAACAATATCTATTACAAGGATGAGCTTAACTCCATTCTGACATTTCATTCAAATTCCAGCGCAGACAATTCCCTGTTACTTTATGTTTTGCAGTGACTATAAATAAAAGTCAGGGGCAATCTTTATCTCATGTTGGACTGTATTTGCCAAGGCCTGTCGTTACTCAAGGGCAGCTATATGTTGCACTTTCTAGAGTTAAATCTAGAAAAAGGGTTGAAGATGCTTATCATAGATGACGAAGGAGTTGTATCTAACACTACACGCAACATGGTGTATCAAGAAGTCTTCGATAATATTTGACACGTAAGTGCTTAATTATCTTACAATTAATTTCAATTTAAATTTTAGTAATAGGAAAACTGATATGGTTATTCTTTTTATTGTCGATAGCATAAAAAGATGTCAAACAGTTTATTGATCATCTAATTTGAAGGTTTATTGACGTTTCTATAAGGTTAGTTTAACATTTTCAAATTATATACAGTTTATATTTGTATTGGTTACTAATTATTACACTTATAATTTTTTTTCCTTTGTAGGTTCTATAGCTCAAATATGCTTGATTGACAACAAGATCGGTTATGAAGTTTCTATCATTAATCATGGAATACAACTTCTAATAAGGGTTCATGTTGCTGTCATTGTTATGTTTATCTTATTTCAATTTCAATGTAATGCATTACTGAAAAACTTGGTTTTTATTTATTACTATTCTAATAAGGGTTCATGTTGCTGTCATTGTTATGTTTATCTTATTTCAATTTCAATGTAATGCATTACTGAAAAACTTGGTTTTTATTTATTACTATTCAAGTGTTGGCATTCATTACTAGAAATGTGTTTTTTTCCTGCACATTTTTTGGCAATTTTTATTCGCAGGTATTTCCTGCGAATTTTGCTGTGATTTGGGTGTTTTTACCTGCGAATACAGTCTTTGAAGAAAAATTCGCAGGTAATTATAAAATTTCTTGCAAACTTACCTACGGACTGCGATTCGCAGCTAGATTTGAATATTTGCTGCGAATTTATTGACGTCCTTAAATTCGCAGGAATATATTCGCAAAAAACATCGCAGCAAAACTTGAAATTTCTAAGCAATTTTCGCAGGAAACAATAATTTAATATTCTAAGCAATTTTCGCAGGAAACCCTTATATATTATATATATATTAAAATGTATTAAATAATAATATATTAAAAGTCTCAGATTCCGATCTCGTTCACAATCTCGCTTTTCATTTCGTTCTCGTTCACGATCCCGATTTCTCTTCTAGGGTTCCTGCTTCCCTGCGCCGTTCAACTTCTCGTCCTCCACCGCCGCCACCGCCACCGCCACTGCTTCATCGCGTGCCTCTTCCAGCCGCCATCGCTCGCACCTCTTCCTCTGTTCTTGTTCGTGACTGTGTCCTTGGAGAGCAAAGCTAATCCATAACGTCCACGGCGGCGCGGTTACCTCTTCCACGGCGGCGCAAGGCTGCGACTCTGCTTCCATATCGACAATTGACTCACGCTCATTGCCTCACTCTGTTGCATTTCCATTTAGGCTTGTTCGACGAGTATTGATTCATTTTATCATTGATTAGGGTTTAACGTTGTGATTTGATGCTACAATTGTAATTTCAGAAACTATTCTCTCTTGAAGTTCTCTGGTTTGTGGATTTCCTCTTTGAAGCTCTTCGTTCATACTCTTCCATCTCAAGGAAATTTAGCCAAGGTAATTTTCTTCTTCACATCATCTATTGTGGCTTGGTTTTGGGTTTCATATACTTGGGGAATTTCATGGTAATCAAGTGTAGGGTACATATTAGCTATAATATCAGTTAATGTTAGGTGTGAAAGGTTGTTATGTTGCTTTTGATTGTCTGCCAAAGCAATTATCTGTTTCATTCAATCTTGTGTGTTTGTGTGTAGCTCTACATGTAAATTCAATGCTTCAAAGGCTTTAATGTTGCAGTAATGCAAAGATTGGGGTTTCAATTGAAGCCTAATGTCAGGTTTTTCTTCTCTTTTTCAGCATTGATGTTTCTTTGGCAATACTAGTCACTCTTATCTCATTCCTGAAAGCTCAGTGATACTTTGTGTTTTCCTTTTATGTACTTATCTTGTAGAGTGCACTTTTCCAGCTCTAAAGGTAATCTGACTATTGAATTCTGCACAAATATCAACAATGATACAGTTGAAGAATAGAGCATTTACTATATCAACAATTTTGCTTTTGCGGTGGCTTGATGAGTACTTATCTTGTAGATGTTTTCTGGTGTTTCCATTAGATGCTTTCCTGCCTTTTATTTGTTTATCAGCAGCTACAGGATGACATTAGTTTACTAAAACACTTGACTCATAATCAGCTATACTGCATCATGTTGTCCTTGTTCATCCTCCTCACTTGACTTAAATTAGTTACTATAGTATATCAGTTTTTTGGTTACTTCATCTGTATTCCTTTCATTCCCGTCCAGGTACCTTTTGAAGAAGTTCATGCCAGAGTCAGCTCAAGGTAATTTCTTTCATCTTAGCTGAATTGCAGTGCAGTTTCTTTTATAGTACTTTTGATTTGCAGTGGCTTGCAAATTAGATAGGCACTTCAGCTACAATTGTAGTATACAACTTATTTGAAATTCTTGGCTTGTTTGGCATTTAAGTTTTCAATGGATTAACAATGGTAGAAGATAATCTTAGAGTGTTTTTACCTACCTGACACTCATATTTAATATAATTTTGCAGATTGGGTACCAGTTTTGTTAAATTCACTGATTTTGCGGGTATCTAATATCTATCTTCGCTTTCAATTTCATTCCCTAAAATAGTTGTTGTCTTTTTTATCAGTTATGGTATGTTGTCCACTCCTATCTGTTTCAACTTAAATGTTTAGGCCATCCAGTGCTAGCTCAACTGAACAGCCTACATGTCCTATCTGCCTCGGTACATACCCCTTACTACTATTCATGTATTTTTTATTTCTAGTTTATAGATACTTGAGGTAGTTCATAGATACTTGAGGTGCATTTAGATAAACAACTCAATCAAACACTTATGCCAATAAGTACATATTTTATTAGTGGTTATTCGTAAGATTATTTGAGAAAATAAGCTTAAAAAAAACATATATGCAGAGCTTATTCTTAAGTTAATATAAGATGCTTAATATATAGGTACTAGGTAGGTTATGATCCATCTTTGTTATTATTTATTTTGTAGTTGCAGAGTGCACTAGTTGGTTCATACAAAGGTAGATGCCATTGTTTAATACACCCGACACCATTTTAGGTTTTTTTCTTTACAACTGTGTTTATCCATCTATAATCCATTATGATGATTGTGGGATCACTGATTATCATATTTTTTTATATTGTGTTCAGAAAATAAATTGCACTAGAAAAATCTGATCAATCTGCAAGACAAAAAGTTACTGGTTTTCGGGTAATATCATGATTCACAGCAGTGCTATATTTGATATGCTCTATCAGGGAATATCTCATCTCTTTTTTTTATAAGTAGTTGTTGAAAAGTTTATCCAAACCTGTGCATAATGAAAGTTATGGCAGAAACCAATTTGAGGGAAGGAATGACAAGCCTCTTTGCAATGAGAGACAGTAGTGCAGAGTGGTTTTTCTACAAGTACATGATGGGGTTTTAGAATGATTGATTTTGTCCATGAGAATCCAAGTATGTTATCCAAGTCTTGATTATGTCTTAAATGTTTAGGCTCAGTTTGGATTAGCTCTAGCTTATGGTAGCTTTTATGAACTTTGTTTTGATTCAAATTCTACATTCCACTGCAGGTTATAATTTTGATTCACAGCCTTGCTGACAGCTTTGTTATTTGGTGCGCCAATTGGATTGGAGTTGTTGGAGCTGCTGGGCTTTACTTGGTGTCATTAGAAAGAATAGACATTTAGACACATTTTGATATGTAACTCATTTACTATTATTACTATGCCCCATTTTGATATGTACCCTATTTTTCCACACTTGTTTGCTTCTGTGTCAATTTTAAAAAATTCTCTATTGAATAGATTTGCATGCATTTAAGAAATTGTCTCAATTAATTCCTTGTGAATTGATATATTTATAGAAAATAATTAATAAAAAGGTTATCTCAACGCAAAATCTAGCTTACCAAAACAAAATCTCAACGCAAAATCAGGGTAATAAAAAAAATTTACCTCTAGAAATTTCCTGCGAATTTACTTGGGAAATTTTTCTTACCTGCGAATTTGGTCTACCATTCCTGCGACTTTTGCGGGGCATTTTGAAGTGAAAATCGCAGAAAATGTCGCAGGAAATTTCCTGCGACTTTTGCAGCGCATTTTGAAGTGAAAATCGCAGAAAATATCGCAGGAATTTCCTGCGATTTCAGGAAATCGCAGCAAGCATTATCCACGAAGGTATTAGCTGGGTATTTGAAAACGTGTTTCCTGCGAATTTTGGAGCTAAATTCGCAGGAAAATGCGCAGGAAATGAGCGAATTTCTAGTAGTGATTGTGAGGTATCTACAACCTCATCAAATTAATATATTTATTGTGGTCCATTCATCTACATGTTTGTAACATATGTTCGGTTCCATATCTGTTATACTTACTAAAAAGAGCATAAACTAAGTTAAAACATATTACTACTGATTCATCTTTACAATAAATTTAATCGTCGTGCAACGCACGGGTAAAGAACACTAGTATCTTTGATTTGCTTTAATGTGTATATGAAATTTAATTGCTTTGAATGCATTTAGCCGTTTTGTGAATGCATTTAATATCTCTTCAATATGATGAATATATTGATTGTGTACACAATTTGGACCAATGGAAGAGACACATGTAGAAAATAGTAAGGAACAACTAATCAATAAAATACATGTGTCATTTAAAACTCACTTTCGTTAACTTTATATATTATTAAGATTTTGACCATTAACGTTTTTTATTGTTTTAAATACATATAATAAAAGAGAGTACTAAGGGCATGTTAGGTTGCAGTTTTGTTTTCAGTTTTTAAAATAATTTTCAGAAACAATTTTTAAAAATAGTTTTTTAGAAGAAGAAAACAGGTTGAATGACATGTTTCTAAACATTTAGAAAACTGATAACTGAAAATTAAAAGCAGAAATTGAAAAAAACTTTTAACTGTTTTGATTTTTTAGTTTTAAAACCTGAAATGAAAATTATTTTCAAAAACAGTTTTTTAGAAACCGGTCGTACCAAACACGTTTTAAGTTTTTATAAACTGTTTTGAAAACATAAAACAAAGAGAACCTTAAATTTTTGGTATTTTGTTCTTTCCGCAATAAAAAAAAAACTACAGCTAAATCGGTCCCAGTTGATAGACCCGAATCTGATTGTCATTGATTCTTTGTTCAGAGTTTTCTGACAGTACAATAAAAACAGAGATAACACATGAGCAGTAATCAGAATTCGTAGCTTTGGTATTCTCCATTCATCTACTTACAGCTCTGGTTATTACTCAGAAACACTGCTCTCCTCTGCTCTACTCTGTGACCAATATTATAAAATAGTACCACCGTTGACTTCTGCTACCTCTGCCTATTCTCACTGGACATATATGGTCGATCCTCGTTCCAAGAAAATTGCAGCTTAATTGACTCGAGATATCAGAGAATTTCATCTTCTTCTTTGTCAAAGACTCAAAATAAAATAAATCTTGACCAAAAAAGACTCAAAATAAGTACTTGGATCTTTTTGGTTCGTCTTATATGAATTTTGAATCATTTAAATTTCTTTAAATATAAATTTTTATAATTAACTAATTCATACTTTGTTTATTTTCAGATTTTAATTCTTTGATATTAAAGTCAAAAGTAATCTTTTGTAAAACACATGAATTATTATCTTGAGCAAAAGTCCTACAACATACTATACACCAAACATGAATGTTTTGAAGTTGAGTAGAATAACCTTTGGGAGAATTGATTTATAAATGATTAATTAGAAATAATATATTTTATTAGGGTGATTTGTGTTCGGAATAATATTATAAAAGTAAGTTTAAAAGATTATTTTTGTCCGAAGGGTAAGGTATAATTGGTTTTGAAGTGTTAAATTTAAGTTAAGGTATTAGTTCTGACTCTTAGGGGAAAAAATATTTAAAAGATTTTCTCACAAGAATGTGAATACTTAGGACTTGTTTAGAATTGCCTCATGTGTACCCATACCGATGCGTATCCAATCTCCAATATGTTTACTGCAAAATATGGAGTAGTCATGCTTCACAGAATGCAAACCTCTGTTATTTAGCTTATTTATTCAGAACTTTTTTCTTTTTTGGTCCAATTTTATTCAGAACTCGAGTGCAGGGTTTACGCCAGAGGAATTAGATGACAGGGCTATTAAACAAGGTAGTCAATCACATTGTGAAGTTGCCATAAAAAGTACAAAATACTCTACTGTTTCCTCCCATTTTCAGGGTTTGCCTAAAATCTCAAAATTGGTAGGAGGAGAATACCCTGAATTTGGATAACTTGCTGTTACTAATTTTGAAAAAACAGAATCGTCAGAGAAACTTGCACACTCAAAATAGTTCTTTGCTTAATACATGGCGTTCATAGTGGTTTTAACCAAGAGGTGCAATTAGATGTCACATCTCAGTATACATCAATCTCTATCTGAATTATACAATATGTTTTTTAAGGCAATGGTTTGTAGCAATTATCCATTCATTTCGGTATCACACAAGAAAGGCTATGATGGTGCCTTCTGGGAGTTCACCTGATAGTAGTATTGAGATGCATTGCTACCAGGTGCACTGGGTGAAGTGAAACAGAGGCTCTGTGGAATTGAGTTCATAGATTTTGTTGGAAAGATGGGAGTGGGTGGTGGAAAGGTAGCTGAAATTGAGAATCCTGATGATGCTGCAGAAGAGAACGGTGGTACTGGGGTAGCACCGCTCACTTGCCCATGCGTTTGCCACGCCCAGTTGCTATGTCCTTTTGAAGGATCTAAGCCTATTCTCTCTGCTCTTTCCTGCAAAATATTTCAAGAATCATTCAAATATAGGCTTATTTTTATATAACATGCCAACGGTGCCATCAAGTACTATTCATGCAAAATGTTAGTCCCCCAGCATGTTTACTCTGTATAGGTATACAAAATTGAAAAGGAAAGCAGCACGGGAAATATTATCCTAATGCCTGAGATGGAGGAGCCACATTCCAATTTCAGCTCATTTTATGACAAAAATGGCCATTACATAGAATTTATTTATGAATTTCAAGGACCAACTTATGGACTCACCACTTCAAGGACTGCTTAATTATGTACACATTTGGGGACAAACTCAATTTGTAAAAGAATGAGTGACAGAACATCAAATATATACATATAACAGACAAATTCCCATGACTTTACTGATAATGATTGCACTGTAGAAATAAAAAATCATACATTCCTTCTAGTTCTAAACTCTGAGGCAGATACTACTAACAAAGAAATCTAAAACACTTTATGTCAAGCACCTTTCCAGAGAAATAGGCAATACACTGCAGTTGTAAACTGAAAAATAGTAGTGAGTGAACTCACCTCAGTGGGAAAGAAACGGGAGTACGTGGAATTCCATACAGAAGGACGGTCTTGAGTAACTACCAGCCTTTTCAAAGACGGATCACCAATGACTGAATTAGCATTTGTCTCCATCTGCAAATAAATTGAAACCACCTAATTATGACAACTAATTAAGGCATAAATCTGATTAGTTACTATGATATTGGACAAAAACTGGTTTGGAGAAGATAAGAGAGAATGGAATTCTACATTGAACTAAAAAATGAAATACAAGTTCTGTAATTCTGTTATATAGAAGTGAGCAGCAGTAACTAACTCGTAATAACAGAATACTAACCGCTTAAGCTAATTATGCTATGTGATTCACCGTTACAAAATAATATCAACAGCAAAATGTTTCACAGAGATCAACCGTGTCAAACAAAAGCAGGTATTTTTCTAATGTAACAAAAAAAAAAACACAAAAAGCAGGTATTAATTAGCTATTGGTGAGCCCACCAAGGCCAAAATCACTCTGCTTGCGTTAAAAAAATCTGCTAAACAGCAATAATGTCTGAACTACCTTGAGTGCATAGAGGATGATACTGTGATATAAATCTTCCCGATAATTTTACAGATATCTTAAAGTAAGGGATGTAAGGTTCAGCTATATACCTTTGAACTTCTTCCAGGATGCATGTTGTAAGGGACAGGCTGGGACTGAAGATGACCCCTGTTATCTTTGGGACCATGTCCTGGGGTTGCCATACCCAAATTGAGGTCAAGATTGTGATTGCCACCTGTGTTGGAAGACAATATAAATAATCACTTCACACACAAAACATTTTACTAAAACTGGTAATCACTTGGAAATAAAAAATAACAGAAGTCAGAAGATGTTGCTATGAAGTGTTTACCTTCATTAATAGCTTCGGGTTTCATCTCGCTTTCATATGTACATGGCTCAAAGTTGGTCACTGCCTCTCTTCCATTGCACTTGAGAGCTGCCTTGTCATAGGCCCTAATTTGCAGAAAAACAAAAAAGGGAGACATGTGTTGGTTGCAACCCTAATGAACTTTTTGATAATTCAGGGTAAAAAAATCAGTGCAGGTAGAAAGTAATTCATGCATCATTAGGACCTTGCAGCTTCTACTTCGCTGTCGAATAGCCCAAGATATATATACCTGCACGAAAGCATTGCAATCTCTAATTGTTTCTTTAAAACAGGCATCTTAGACATGTTTCTCCAAACATGGAAAAAGCCTAAAGAGTAAAGACCCATTTGAGAACCAAGCTGAAACCAATTCGCTTTGCAGGCCAACAGGTACTTGAATTCAATTCATACTAATATCCTAATCCAATAATCACACAGCAGAACACAAATTTAGTTTCAGTTAACATAAAAGTAGGTCCTCACTTTTTGCCAAGGAATTGCCCCATTCGAGCTTCCCAACGGCCACATTTGTGAAGTGTCACTCCACGGTATTTTGAGCTCCCCCTTGAGAAACCGGTGCTGTGGCGACGCAGTATGTGCACGAATTCCTCCTTGGAGAGATTCTTCATCTGTCAAGCATAAAGAAAACAGTAAAAAACCAATTGCAGGCTCCATCTAGATTTATGGTAACAAAAAATTGATGCATTTTTTTAACCTGTTTCAGATCGTCCTCATAATCAACAAGGTTGAAATTAATGTCAGCATCAAGACCCCTGAACTTGATTGCAGCTCGATCATAAGCTCTAAATTTGAAAAATTCCAAGTTAATTGAGGAAGAAAACTGGAAAATCTCCATCTTAAAATCAAAAGGACAGTTTTGCTCAAAGGATATTAAAATATGTGCAAAAATCTTACCTAGCAGCTGCATGAGCGGTATCAAATCCACCTACAAAGACCAATACCAATTTCATAGAAAAGACACTAAAATCAGCAAAGAAACATCGAATTATCTTACATATAAATTGAATTAATCAATCAAAATACAAATCCTTACCCAAATAGACTTGTTTCCCGCAATCCCTACACCATTACAAATAAAATCCAAAAAATAAAAAAGTTCAGTTGGTATTCAACCAGGTAAAACCGAATCCAAATTTCACAGCAAATTACAATTACTGTCCAATAATCAAACAATAGCAGATATTTTATTTGAAAAAAAGGAAAAAATATACCAGATATGCTAAATTAGTAAACTCAAGACTGTGAAGTGCACGAACCAGATATGCGATTCCCATCTTCCGGTCCTCCTGTAGAAGGTGACTCCTCTGTACTGAGAGCTCCGAGACCTTGGACCCCTCCTACTCTTCTTCACCTGAGGCTGTTGCGGTTGCGGTACCTGAACCACCTTCACCTCACCGTTCTCGCTCCTGTGATGATCCAGCGAGAGATCCACGACGCTCTTCTTCGCCACAAACGTCGGCACCGGCCAACTCCCAGCAATCACCGGAAACAGCTCCCTGGTCGCCGCCGCGACGTCGCTCCCCACTCCTTCCACCTTAAGGATGCCGAAATCGAAGGTGATGACGTGTCCGGCGGCGCGTGTGGAGCACGAGTCCTCATCGCCTACCCCGTTACTCGACCCCTCCGCATTCACGATGGAGGAATTCGAGGTTCCGGAAGAAACAGCTTCTTCGAGAAACGAGTCATCGTTGTGAGTCGACTCAGCATTCAGATTAAGATCTAACATGGCGCTTAATCTTCAAGTTATTATTATTCAATTTCAACCGTCTTTAATTTCTTTCTACTTTTGCTATCTATCACTTTAATTAATTATTCAAGTCAACTAATACTACTACTTCTACATTAACATCACCGGTGAGATTAAATCGATCCGATCGAGAACAACAATCAATTAACACACGTGAAGTGAAAGCAAAACAGTTGAAGATGTGGAGAGTTCTTCAGAGAGAGTTTCACCGGCGAGCAGAGATTCTACAGTGAAACAGAAAAAAACAGAATCAGTAGATGCTAAAGTTACAGTTAGTTCGCCGGAGGAAGTTTCCGGCGACCGGAAGGGGAGGAGGAGAAGGAGAAAAACTCACAGCGGCGTCGCGGTGGATGGTAGTTGCATTTTTCGTTTGCTCGGCGGTTATAACCGTAGAGAGAGCGGTTATCGGCTTCTATCGGTTTCCATGGCAGCGGAGAGACTTGAGAGTTGAGAGGATAAAAAACGTGAGCACTTGTAAAGTTGTTATTCAGACACATTTTAAAGAGAAGAGGGAATATATAAACATTTTCTCTCTCATGGGATGAACCGGCTGGTTCGGTTACTGGTGACAAATCTGTTACAGTCGAGTTGCGGTCTCATAGACGGAAACAACCGTCCACTACTAACGGCGGAAATTTCTTGTTCTGTGGAGGTATGAAGTAGTATTTTTGTACACAACAGAGTAAGACATGATAATCAATGTATGATAAGATCTTACATAGTAACATATGATACGGTACTGTATAAAACAGGATAGTCTACTATTCAAATTCAAGAGTCATCTGAAGTAAAGTTTTATAACTGTTGCAGAAAATTAAGTTTCTCCACGTGACAAGCAACTTTGCTCCAAAGTTTCTTTCTAGAGAAACTTTGCTCAAAGTTTCTCTTCTAAATTTAATGATTAAAAAACAAATAAAAAACAAATAAAAAAGCAAATAGATAGGTAACTGGATTTACAAGAAAGTAATGGGGTATATTGTGGGATCCATTTAAGAAACTTTTTAGAATTTCTGAATTGGGGTAAAAAGTGAGTAGAGTTTATTAAAGTGGTTTAAATGACGTGACATTACCAAAATTTAAATTAGTAGAGTTTCTTGGATAATGATGCTCTTAGAGGTTTGTGCTTTTCATTTAGTGGACTTAGTGTTGCCGGAACAATGTTACCTTCCTTTAAATCTTCGTCACCCCCAATAAAATTCCTGCCTCCGCCCCTAATTATTAGACATTATAACTTGGCAAACTTAAAAAGTATTGGACATTTGTTATTAGTGGTCTAAGTCGTCAGTAATTATTAACCTAAGAGCATCTCCAATGCTAGTTTTTATTTCTTAGTTTTTAGCACTATTCATGTGAACTCGTATTGCCACATGTGTTTAAACAACTCTCAAGCAATTTTGCTTCAACAATGAGTTCTTAGTTCTTATCACTATTCATTTGGTCCCACCAACCACATTATTTATACTTTTTATTTTCATAAAGTAATAAAACAAAACTCATAAAGTAATAAAGTAGTTTGTATGAGAGAGAAATAATTAATATTTTAAGCTAAAAACTCAAAACGCAAAACTTCTTATATAAGAACTAAGTGTAAACTAGCTATTTACTAAGTGTAAACTAGCTATTTACTAGGGTTTCTGCCCTAGGTTTAAGCGTATATCGATCGTGCTATACCTTTTATCGATTTTGATACAATCCTTAGACTTTTCCTGAACTTTCTCCTTCATAAATTTGTTTCATTTGATCAACTCTTGTTCAGGTTTCCCTTCACGATACATCAACTCTAATCGTGAATAGGATTTTATTCACTTGACATAAACTGAAAAACTTGGGTCTTACATTACTACCCTCCAAAAAGAAAGTTTCGTCCTCGAAACTTAGGGTTCAGTAAAAAGTTCCGGATACTGTTCCTTGATCCTTTCCTCTAATTCCCATATAGCACCGTCCGTGTCTTTGTTCCAAATAACTTTTACTAAAGCACTCTGCTTTCCCCTCGATTGTTTCACTCTTCTAGTCCCAATGTTGACTGACGGCGTCTCAAAAGACATATCATCGTCCAGCTCTATGTTGTCCGGTTCGACCACTTGCGTCGGGTCTCCGTTGGAAATAAAATATTGTTGGCATTCGTGCAATTGCACAACCTTAACCACTTGCTCCTTTGCTTTTGTTCGTCCAAAATTCTGCTAAAACTCGATATACCTCTGCCATTCCAGAGTGAATGTTCAACTTGTCCTCGTATTCTTCACTCATGATCCAAAACTCAACTCGATCGCTTGATAACTCCTAGACGAAATATTGCGTTGGAATCTAATAGTCCATTAACGTCACTTCCAACTTCGTAACTATCGTCGCTCGCACCATGAAATCAATCTTCTCCTTAGTCACCGTTCAAATTAAAACTCGACTTGAGTCTTAATACCTCGTGCATGACAAGACTCATCCCCTTAATCATCAATTCATCGACCACTCATAAGCTAATCATCCTCTTAATATCCAACAATCCATTATTGTCGTCTTCGTCCTCAAAACCTTCCTCACTCAAACCAATTTAGGCTTACTGAAATCCCTAACACTTCGCATAAATCGAGACTTAACCTCTAGAAGATCAAATCATAACTATACCTCAAGGGACTTAACTAGTCATTTCGTCATCTCATCCTTCAACTTACTGTCATCCAGCTCAATAGCATGTGTCGGATCCGCAATATACTTTCGTTTAAACGCATCGGTGGAAGACTACTTCCTAGGCTTAGCATGTTATCCTAAACCTCGTGTACTTCTATAGTTTAAACACGAGCAATAACTGAGTAAAGTCTTAATAGGTGTACTAACTATAAGGTCAAAGCTCAGACAGTATAAGTAAGTTAGGTGTGTTTGCACACGCTACGAGAGTAATGGAACATATTATACTAGAATGAGAAAGAATGGTTAGAAGGTTACCATCGTTCTTGCGCTCTCCTCTGACAAACCCCTCAGCTCTCTCACCGTCCATGGTGTAAACTCTTGCTTTAGCAGCAGGACGCTTTCCACGAGCAGTGTTCACGGTTGGCTCCGTCTTGGGTGCTCTGCACTGACCGACATTATGCCCCATTTTGTTACAATTAAAGCATTTGGGCCTCGTGTCGGGACAAGCATTAGCATAGTGCCCCGGCTTCCCACATCTGAAACAGGTCATCTCCCTGTTCAAAGTCCGATCTCCAGAACCACCAGCAGTACCCATCATGGGTCTGTAAGATCCTGAAGTAAACCCTTTTTCAGCAGGACGCTGATATGGCCTCCCGCTCTGAAATTTCCCTTTGTCTTGAAAATTTTGAGAACCTGATCTCATCGACCCTCCAGTTCCAGCACGGTTCAACCTCCTATTCTTCATCAGCTCCACTTCTGTGGCTTTCTCCACCAACGACTGAAAGCGCATAATTCCTAATGGCCTCACTGAGTCCTCGATATCAGGCCTCAGCCCATTAACAAAACGCTTACACATGTAGCGCTCATCCACATGATCGTTGAAAAACTGAAAATGCTTCGCTAGAGATTCCAACTTGGAAGCAAATTATGGTACAGACATACCTCCTTGTCGGAGTGTCAGAAACTGTGCCTCCCGCTCATCCCGAGCACTTGTTGGAAAATACTTTTCCAAGAACGCAATTCGAAAGGAGTTCCAGTTGATCTCCTCATGATTGGCTTCCATAATCCCCCTGGTGCCTCTCCACCAGTACTCAGCATCACCGAGCAGCAGATAAGTTGCCATGCCCACCTTGGCACCATCAGCAGTTTGCAATACACCGAATATTTTCTCGATCTCCTGGATCCAGAGATCCGCTTTGTCCGGGTCAGTACCACCCGAGAACTTTGGTGGATCTTGTCTCCTGAAGTCATTCAGGCCCTTGTTCTGGTCCAGAGTCACTTCTCGCTGACGTTGATGCTGATCACGTGCCTCCTCAGCAGCACGCCTCATAGCATTATCGTTTGCTTGAGCAGTCACAGCTTGGGCCATAGTGGCCATCATCTCAGCTAATTGGTTAGTGTTCACCATGTTCTGTTAAGTTAAACAAACAATTAGTACTCATCATAAGATAACATCTAGCATAACTATACAATATGATAAAGCACTAATTTCAATCAATTCTAAGCGAAAAATCGCTTGCAGACAATCAATTTTCACTCTTTGCAGAGTCACACAACCTAGCACAGAAGACCTATTCCCCAACAACTCCCGAAAGACTCAACCGTGCTCTGATACCACAATGTAACACCCCGATTTCGGTGGCGTCACTTTAGTAACCAAAAAGAAAGTTTAAGCGGAAAAACGTTAATATATTTTTTTTGACGATAATGTATACAAGACTGAAATAAATAAAACGCAAATGCGAAAAAGATAACAGAACTAATATAAAAAAATATTTACAGCCCCCGCTGTAAGTAACAAACCACGTCACGAGTATCCTCCAGTGACGGAAAGTAGTAGAAAGTAGCGCCCGTAGGCAAAAGGTACAATCCAAAAGAAAGGTCAAGTGTCTGCAACACTGTCCCTCAAAATAAGAATAAGTCAGCCCAAACGGCCTAAAACAAGACCCCCTAGTCCAACCAACTCTCTGTGATTTCCGTAGAGAAATCACACAAAAAGCTATCGGCGGGAAACTACCCTGTCCCCAAAGAAAACAATGACGGTCAGAGCTAAGACTCTACTCCTACATTAATCCCATCTCGAGGAGCTTACACCAGCACTATAACCTACATGCTAGCATGATCGTCGTCCGAATTCGAAATCCAGAACGACCTAGTCTATGTACACCATCCGTCCTCCTCTCGCGACCGCGATGCGCTCCTGTTCCAGCATCCCAACCCTAGTTCCCCCCGAAGGGTGAACCGTCGTGAACCAGCCCGCCAAAGACATCTGATAAAGGGCGTAGTCCACCAAAACACACACAGAAGACGCGAGGGTCAACTCCAAAGAATTATGTAAGTAATATCACCAATAGATACAATTAAGAGAATAGCCACTTAGGCTTATAGTTCTAGATAACATCCTAGGGTTGCATATTCCATAATGAATGTAACGACAGTAATAACAAATAGCATGCATCAAATAGGATTAACAATTATCAATCACACTCAGCAACTAAGTCAGTATGCATGTTGCATGAAATGCAGATGGCGGTTAACCCAGTTAACCAAATGCATTCCGGAAACGGATGGACATCAACGGATCAATCCTAGCACCAGCAACGGTGGGACCATTTCTGCCCGCGTGCCTCTTACACCACACAAAGGTAGCCAGATCAGTAGTAAACCCGAAGGTCTGCCATTTCGGTCCGCTACTAAGAGACGCCTAATAGCGCTCTTACGCGGTGATGAGGACAAGGACAAGGACAAGGGTCATGGAGCACTAAAAGGACTTGGAGGACCAATGACAAGGGCTAGAGCTAAAAAGGCCAAAGAGACTCTTCAGCAAGTAGTGGCAACCATTCTTGAAGACAAAGTGGTAGAAGAGATGGAACCAAAAATCATGATGATCATTCAGGCCCAAGAAGAAGAGCCAGCCCACGCATAGGGGCTGCCATGTGATGTTTTGTTTTATTTTATTTCAATAAAAATGCAAGGGACCAATTGAATAAGTTGGATCCAAATGCATTATGTTGCTGAATTTTATTTTAGTGTGTTTAATCCACTTCAAGTGGTGTGTGATTGCATGTGGCGCATGAAGGGCTTAAAGGGAGGGATCCATTCCTTTCTTAAAACTCTTTGAATGTGTTTGAATTTCAATAAGTTCTGAATGGAGGAGTTACATCAGCAAAGTCAAAGGATTGAAGAGCTTTCAAAGCCAAGAATGGAGTTACAAAGAAAGGGAAATTAAGTTCATAAAGAGCATTGAATGCTATATTCCCTGGTCAGAATAACAATCAAGAAAGGGAGTTACATGAAGCAATCAGCCACCAAATACACGTTCAGGGCTGAAGCAAATCACTATCTTCCTCTTTTAATTTGTAACTCCTAGCCTAGGATTCTTCTAGAGAAATTACACCTCATCATTTTTTGTAACTAGGCTGAATTTCCTTCTTCTTTATAAGGACCACTCCTTCAATGTAATAGACAGATTATGAATGAATTAGTATTTTTTTTTTCTGAGTGATTCAGATTTGTGAGAGTGATTCTCATAGTTCTTGAGTGATTCAAGAATTAGGCTTATCAAGGGTTTGCCACCACCTTTGTGTGAAGTCTTCATCTTCCATTTCACTAAAACTTCCCCTCTTTTCTGTCCATTTCCCTTCTATCACGAAATTCTTCTTCTTCTTTCTCACATTTCAGAGTTCTCATCATCCAAGATCAATCCTAGACGATCCATTTCAGCCCTTGCATCAACTTGGGGCGTATCATTTGGTAATCAGAGCTCCGGTTCTAGGATTTTGGTTTCTTTTCTTATCTGGAATTCTGGTTTGCAACTCTTTATCATTTCTTGTTACCTTGATTTTAGTTTTTGTTTCTTTTGGCTGAACCATTGCAAAAGTTAAGCCTTGTTAATTGTTCAGAATCAAAAACAAATTACAAAACGAAAATTCAAAAAAAAAAAACGAAAATTCAAAAAAAATGGCTGAATGGTTCTTGTTTAATTAGCCAAATTCAATTGTTCAAGGTAATTTTGTTGCTAGCATTCCAATTTATTTTCTTCTTTCTGTTTGCTCTTGAATTCTTCTTTAGTCTCTAAATATTTTGAGTCCTTTCCATTTCTGTGGTGATTTGTCTTGTCTTCTTTTGTTTCATATTCTAAAGTCTATTCTAATCTGTGTGACTCTACACAAATTTGGTGGCATAATTCTTTGTGTGTCTTAACTTTGATTTACTCAAGAGATTGTGAGAATTTTTGAGTGGAAAAAGGCAAGAGTGCACATCATAGAAAAGCCAATTTGAGGGAAACACGAGAGAAGTGAGGTAAACACTAACATTTGTTTGTTCTACTTGAATCTTTTCATTTGTCAAAGATGTCAGGAGAAGAGGAGGAGCAACCAGCAGTGCGACTCTCGACCATCGAAATGCGGGCTCTTACACAACATCTGGAAAACTTAATGAGGAGGCAAACTGAAGAGATCCACGAAAGGCTGGATCAAATGGAGAACCGGAACAATAGTGACAGTGAAGGCGGGAGGCCACGACGAATTCATGAAAATCCTAGACCTGCTCGGATTGAAGGAGTCAAATTCCAAATTCCTCCTTTTAAGGGAAAGAGTGATCCAGAGGCATACTTGGAGTGGGAACTCAAAATAGAGCATGTCTTTGCTTGCAACAACTATGAGGAGGACCAAAAGGTGAAACTTGCAGCTGCTCACTTTTCAGACTATGCTCTTGTTTGGTGGAATAAGTTTGCAAAAGAGAGATTGAGAAATGAGGAGCCAGCGGTGGAAACATGGGCTGAAATGAAACGAATCATGAGGAAAAGATATGTCCCTTCAAGCCATGCTAGGGATGTAAAATTTAAACTTCAAAAACTTACCCAAGGCAGCAAGAGTGTTGAGGAGTATTACAAAGAACTTGAGGTGCTTATGTTGCAAGCCAATCTTGAGGAGGATGAAGAGGTAACCATGATTCGATTTATTAATGGTCTGTCTAATGATGTTAGAGATATTGTAGAACTTCAGGAATATGTAGACATGGAAGAATTGCTGCACAAGGCCACTAAAGTTGAGCAACAACTCAAAAGGAAAGGGCTTGCAAGGAAGAGTTCTACCAATTCCAATTCATCTTGGAGAGACAGAATGAAGAATGAAGGGCCGAGCACCCTTAGCAAACCAGCCACCAAACCACAAGCTTCAGCTTCTTCAAAACCTCTTGAACAACCATCCAAAAAGAGCAAAGAGGTCAAGTGCTTCAAATGCCAAGGTATGGGACATTATGCTTATGAATGTGCCTCCAAAAAGACCATGATTCTTAAGGATGATGGAGACTACACCAGTGAGTCCGAAGGAGAACAAAGTGAAGAAGAAGAGGAGGCAGCCATGAATGGTGAACTGTTGATGATCCGAAGAATGCTTGGTAGCCAACAAAAGCCAAAGAAAGAAAGCCAAAGAGAGAATATCTTTCACACAAGATGTTCTGTCAATGGGCAGATTTGCTTGATGATTGTTGATGGCGGAAGCTGTACTAATGTGGCTAGTGAAAGAATGGTGGAGAAGCTGAACCTGGTCACAAAACCACATCCTTGGCCATACAAACTTCAATGGCTCAGCCACTATGGAGAAATACAAGTAAGTAAGCAAGTTGAAGTTGACTTTTCCATTGGCAAATACAGGGATAAGGTTCTTTGTGATGTTGTTCCCATGGAGGCTAGTCACATACTGCTGGGAAGACCATGGCAATATGACACCAACTCTGATCATAATGGAAGCACCAACAAGATCTCATTCCAACATCATGGCCAGAAAATTACGCTCAAACCTTTGAGCCCTAGGGAGGTGCGTGAGGATCAAAAGAAAATGAGAGAAAAGATTGAACAAGAGAGAAAAGAAAAGAGTGAGACACTTGAGAGAAAGCAAAAAGAAAAGAGTGAAACACTTGAGAGAGAGCAAAAAGAAAAGAGTGAAATACTTGAGAGAAAAGAAATTTGTTTGATCAAAAAGAGAGAGGTGAAAAGGATGATAGCTTCAAAACAGATCCTATACTTGATGTTTTGCAAAAATCAGATTTTGAAAACTAACACTTTTGAAAATTTTGAGCTGCCTTCTAGTGTTAAATCTCTTTTGCAGGATTATGAGGATGTGTTTCCAACAAGTGTTCCAAGTGGTCTACCACCACTGAGAGGAATTGAGCATCAAATTGATCTCATTCCGGGAGCTTCTTTGCCTAATAGGCCAGCATATAGAAGCAACCCACAAGAAACCACTGAAATTCAAAGACAAGTGGAAGAACTCTTGAACAAAGGGTGGGTAAGAAATAGCATGAGTTCTTGTGCTGTACCGGTGATTTTGGTACCAAAGAAAGATGGGACTTGGAGAATGTGCTCTGATTGTAGAGCCTTGAATAACATCACCATTAAGTATAGGCACCCTATTCCTAGACTTGATGATTTGCTTGATGAATTGCATGGAGCATGTTATTTTTCTAAAATTGATTTGAAAAGTGGTTACAATCAGATAAGGATTAAAGAAGGGGATGAATGGAAAACTGCTTTCAAAACTAAATATGGTTTGTATGAATGGTTGGTTATGCCTTTTGGTTTAACTAATGCACCTAGTACTTTTATGAGACTAATGAACCATGTTTTGAGGGAATTCATTGGGAAATTTGTGGTTGTGTACTTTGATGATATTTTGGTCTATAGCACTACTCTTGAGCTGCATGTTGAGCACTTAAGATCCGTCTTGAGTATGCTTAGAAAGGAACAATTGTTTGCCAATCTTGAGAAATGCACTTTTTGCACTGACCATGTTGTGTTTCTTGGTTTTGTTGTGAGTTCGAAAGGAGTGCAGGTTGATGAGGAAAAGATCAAAGCCATTCAAGAGTGGCCCACTCCTAAATCCGTGGGTGATGTAAGAAGTTTTCATGGCTTGGCCAGTTTCTACAGGAGGTTTGTAAAGGACTTTAGTACCTTGGCAGCACCCCTAAATGAAGTGGTGAAAAAGAATGTGGGTTTTCATTGGGGAAAGAATCAAGAAGAGGCCTTTGCTGCCCTAAAGCATAAGCTTACCCATGCACCTATACTTGCTTTACCTAACTTTGCTAAATCTTTTGAACTTGAATGTGATGCTTCAAATGTAGGTATTGGTGCTGTGTTGCTTCAAGAAGGCCACCCAATTGCTTATTTTAGTGAAAAGTTAAGCGGAGCTGCCCTTAACTATTCTACTTATGATAAGGAATTGTATGCTTTGGTGAGAGCTTTGAAGACTTGGCAGCATTATCTTTTGCCCAAGGAATTCGTGATTCATAGTGATCATGAGTCGCTGAAATACTTGAAGGGGCAAGGTAAGTTGAACAAAAGGCATGCCAAATGGGTTGAATTTTTGGAACAATTTCCCTATGTCATAAAACACAAAAAAGGGAAAAGTAACATTGTGGCTGATGCTTTATCCAGGAGACACGTGTTGCTTTCCATGTTAGAGACTAAATTGCTAGGACTTGAACATGTGAAAGAAATGTATGAAAAAGATGATAACTTTGCTGAAATTTTTGTGGCTTGTGAGAAAGTTTCTCAAAATGGATTCTATAGGCACAATGGATTTTTATTTAAGGAAAACAGGTTGTGTGTGCCTAAAAGTTCCATTAGAGAACTGCTTGTTAAAGAATCCCATGCTGGGGGATTAATGGGTCATTTTGGAGTCCAAAAGACTCTAGAAACTTTACAGGAACATTTCTATTGGCCCAAAATGAAACATGATGTGATCCAGTTTTGTGAACATTGCATTGTTTGCAAGAAGGCTAAGTCTAAGGTGATGCCACATGGTTTGTATACTTCTTTACCAATCCCTGAATACCCTTGGGTTGACTTGTCTATGGACTTTGTTTTAGGCCTCCCTAGAACAAAGAATGGTAAGGATTCCATTTTTGTGGTTGTTGATAGGTTTTCAAAAATGGCTCACTTTATTCCTTGCGGGAAAGCTGATGATGCTTGTCACGTTGCTGATTTGTTCTTTAAAGAAGTTGTAAGACTTCATGGGATGCCTAGAAGCATAGTTAGTGATAGGGACACCAAGTTCCTAAGTCACTTCTGGAGGACTTTATGGGGGAAGTTAGGCACCAAACTTTTGTTCTCTACCACTTGCCACCCACAAACTGATGGGCAAACTGAGGTGGTTAATAGGACCCTAGGCACCTTGCTTAGGACTGTCCTTAAGGCCAATTTAAAGGCTTGGGAGGCGTGTTTGCCTCATGTTGAATTTGCTTACAATAGGGCTGTCCATAGCACTACCAATTGCTCTCCATTTGAAGTAGTGTATGGATTTAACCCTTTGACTCCTCTTGATTTGTTGCCTATGCCTAACATTTCTGTTTTCAAGCACAAGGAAGGACAGGGCAAAGCTGAATATGTCAAGAAGATGCATGAGCGTGTGAAGGCTCAAATTGAGAGAAAGAATGAGAGTTATGCTAGGCAAGCTAACAAGGGAAGAAAGGAGGTGGTGTTCCAACCCGGAGATTGGGTTTGGGTGCACATGAGGAAGGAAAGGTTTCCAGAACAAAGGAAATCCAAACTCCAACCTAGAGGGGATGGACCTTTTCAAGTGCTTGAGAGAATCAATAACAATGCCTACAAAATAGAGCTTCCAGGTGAGTATAACATCAGCTCAACCTTTAATGTCTCTGATTTATCTCTCTTTGATGCAGATGGCGGAGAATTTGATTTGAGGTCAAATCCTTTTCAAGAGGGAGGGAATGATGAGGACAAGGACAAGGACAAGGGTCATGGAGCACTAAAAGGACTTGGAGGACCAATGACAAGGGCTAGAGCTAAAAAGGCCAAAGAGACTCTTCAGCAAGTAGTGGCAACCATTCTTGAAGACAAAGTGGTAGAAGAGATGGAACCAAAAATCATGATGATCATTCAGGCCCAAGAAGAAGAGCCAGCCCACGCATAGGGGCTGCCATGTGATGTTTTGTTTTATTTTATTTCAATAAAAATGCAAGGGACCAATTGAATAAGTTGGATCCAAATGCATTATGTTGCTGAATTTTATTTTAGTGTGTTTAATCCACTTCAAGTGGTGTGTGATTGCATGTGGCGCATGAAGGGCTTAAAGGGAGGGATCCATTCCTTTCTTAAAACTCTTTGAATGTGTTTGAATTTCAATAAGTTCTGAATGGAGGAGTTACATCAGCAAAGTCAAAGGATTGAAGAGCTTTCAAAGCCAAGAATGGAGTTACAAAGAAAGGGAAATTAAGTTCATAAAGAGCATTGAATGCTATATTCCCTGGTCAGAATAACAATCAAGAAAGGGAGTTACATGAAGCAATCAGCCACCAAATACACGTTCAGGGCTGAAGCAAATCACTATCTTCCTCTTTTAATTTGTAACTCCTAGCCTAGGATTCTTCTAGAGAAATTACACCTCATCATTTTTTGTAACTAGGCTGAATTTCCTTCTTCTTTATAAGGACCACTCCTTCAATGTAATAGACAGATTATGAATGAATTAGTATTTTTTTTTTCTGAGTGATTCAGATTTGTGAGAGTGATTCTCATAGTTCTTGAGTGATTCAAGAATTAGGCTTATCAAGGGTTTGCCACCACCTTTGTGTGAAGTCTTCATCTTCCATTTCACTAAAACTTCCCCTCTTTTCTGTCCATTTCCCTTCTATCACGAAATTCTTCTTCTTCTTTCTCACATTTCAGAGTTCTCATCATCCAAGATCAATCCTAGACGATCCATTTCAGCCCTTGCATCAACTTGGGGCGTATCACGCGGAAATCCGGGTCTTATGACCATTTTGAAATCCACCGAGGTCCGGTATCACGCCGTGTATTAACCTCAAAATGTGTGCATGAATGCAAAGTGATTAGCCAAACAACGTCTCTGACCTCACTCAACACGTCGCCACGTGTTCTAGCTAACTTATTGTCTCTAAAAGCATACCCTAAGGTAAAAGTCGATTCTGCGACAAAATACGATTAATCATAAAATGAGTGCAAACACTCACGATAACTCTTCGAGTCATCAATGCTCTCACGAAGTCTCACGCTTCAGTGGAGTCTTACACCATCACGAAGTCTCACGCTTCAGTGAAGTTTTATGCTCTCACGAGGTCTCACGCCTCAGTGAATTTACACACTTGCACGAAGTCTCACGCTTCAGTGAAGTTCCATGCTGTTCACGAGGTCTCACGCCTCAGTGAAGATCCATGCTTTTCACGAGGTCTCATGCCTCAGTGAAGTATCACGCATTCACAAGGTCTCACGCCTTAGTGAAGCTTCTCGGCTCATCCCTTGGATGGCTAAACAAACTGCTCAAAGAGCGAAGGAGTATCATCATACTCAGAACTTACAATTTTTCTCAACACTTGGATCCGACGACACTTCTCGTTTTCCAAAACTAAGATTTCACTCCTAAGCTTCCTTTCGAGTTTATTATCATTATTTGAAGATTTAGAGGTTGTTTAATGTCTTATGAGTTTTCTTTACAAAATAATATCCTTTTAGTCTTATCGCAAATCTTATGAGTTTTCAACATCCAAATATCCCAATTAATTCCCCGAGAATGTCTCGATCCATATAACCAAAACAAGGCCCGAATCTCATTCGTCCTATCAAACTTTCCCCAAAAACTCAAAATAAAATCGGCATGACCTGCCCGCTATTCTCACTACTCAGAATCACAGATATCAGTGCAAGGACATAATTAAATCAGCACAATCAACAAACATGTCATATATCAACACATTCTAAAATAACCACGTAGCACTTAGCATATAAAGCATGCATCACACATCCTAGATTACCCACTTAGCACGTACCATGTAATTCAATCTCAAAACATTCAGTAGATGAATCATCTACATTGTCAGCCGAAGCCTCAGAAAACATTTTTCCAATCAAGCACAAATAAGTGCATAAACAGTAAATCAATGTCGAAAGCATCGACCCTAAGCATTAACTAAGGATTCAGTGAGTAGCCCTCACCTATAGATTCTCCAGGGTTCCCTTCTAACACTTCTTCACAGTCAAAGCCTTGCTCTTCAGGAAAATCCTCAAAAGCACCTTAGAGTAAAACCACAGAAATCAATCACAATGAGTCAGAAACTCAACAACCAAGACTCACTAAGGTTACACGAAGTAGTATATACTCCGAGGTACGATAATCTAGCGCGAAAGGACAAGTTTTCGAAAAAGAAATTTCCTCCTCCCTCCTTAGGGTGCTCGGCCACTATTGGTAATTAGGTGGGTCAATTTTTCTTCGATCAAACTTGGTTCCTAGGTTATTATTAGTCGTAACTAAGGGTATTCTAAACTCGGAAAAATTATCGGATCAAAAACTGTCGCAGGTGTATTTTGGTCAATATTTTTAGCTCAGAAATTCAAAACTGAAATTTCGAAAAGCAGATTGGATGGGGACGTCACCAACGACGTTTATGACAACTAATCCTACTAGCACTAAGCTAAGGCGATAGTTTTCAGCCCAAAGGACGAAGCTTTGCCCCAAAATGGGTATTTTAAGCAGAATTGAAACTCGACGATAGTTTTTCGAGAATCGGCGTAGTATTATTAGCTAAACATACTCAGGAGAACGTAGGGAAGATGTTTAGAATCAAAAATGGAATTATCAGGATAGTTTTGCAAAAACCTCAAAACTATGAGCACAGAAAGACATAGAGAAAAGCTATGGAAAAGACGATCAGAGGTAAGGATTAGCGACTATACCTCGATACCTTCAAGCAGCAACTGTTGAATCAACGATCAAGCAAGAAATGAAGAAAATCTCTTCTTCCTCCTCCTTCAATGAAGCTCGCGGCCTTGGGAGAGAAAATGGTGAAGTTTTGCCATTTTTTCTCCTTTTCTTGCTATATATAGAGGTTGGAAAAACGCGGGAAAATGAAAGTTTCGCGATTCCGATTTTTCCGGCTTCATTCTCCGTGAATTCTAAGATAGGTTTTGGCGACATAAATCCAAAACTCAAAAGAGGTCTCCTTGTATTTTAGGCGACTAATGCAAAGTCGGTGTAAAACTATTTTACCCGATAAGTTACTTTTTGCATTGAATGTCGGAAGAGAAAACTTCCTTCTGAAGAAAGATTGAGATCATCAAGAGAAATGGGTGTACGCGTGTAGAATCTTCATTTGAAGCTCTGAATAGAAAAAGTCTTCATCGTCGGTTGATTCTAGGGTTTTGAACTATCAGGGCTTTAGTTTCGGCAACCTTCCGATGATTGGAATCAGACGTTCATACATCCTAGAGTTTCGCCTTGAAACGATTGTCATATATGGATTAAGAGAAGTTCTAACATTTCTCTGAAGATTTTTGGAATTAATTTCCATCGTGACTCTAAGTGTAAACTAGCTATTTACTAGGGTTTCTGCCCTAGGTTTAAGCGTATATCGATCGTGCTATACCTTTTATCGATTTTGATACAATCCTTAGACTTTTCCTGAACTTTCTCCTTCATAAATTTGTTTCATTTGATCAACTCTTGTTCAGGTTTCCCTTCACGATACATCAACCCTAATCGTGAATAGGATTTTATTCACTTGACATAAACTGAAAAACTTGGGTCTTACAGAGTTCCAGTGCTTTAATTTCTCTACTTCTACTCTTGTATGAAGAGAAACCTTGCAGAGCTAAACAATCTTGAATAGATTGTAGGAGAAGTCCTGAACAACACTTGTAGGAGGAGTCCTGCAGAATACTTGGAGAAGTCTGTGATAATACTTGTGGGAGAATTCCTTGAGAATACTTGTATTGGAGAAGTCCTTGAAACTTGCTAGTGAAAATCTCGGTGGTGACCAAGTACTGGACGTAGCCCAATCGTTTAGGGTGAACCAGTATAAATCTCTGTGTGCTGATCGTCTGCTTTATATTGCTTATATGTCCGCTACACTAAACGGTTCACGAAAAGTTTTACTAAACGCTTTCAAGGACTAATATTCTTTTCAAAAAACCTAAATTTTAAAAGGTGATATTCAAGTCTGCAATTCAAACTCTCCTTTCTTGTGTTATTTACTTGCATCTCAGATTCTTACACTCACTCCTCCTCCACGTGATAACTTAAAAATATCACATTTATGGATGAAATTTTCATGAGAGTGACATTTTTATTTGCAACATTTTTTTTGTATACCAAATCAATAATTTGCAGCAAAAAAAAACGATGATCTAATAAATTACCAATTAAAATAACGTGGGTAAATTATTGAGTGCCTAGCCCGTTGGTAATTAAAGATGATTTTTTCAAATCTTTACCCATAAAAATTATCGAAGAAACCAATATTTTCAAATTTTTGGCAATCTGTAAATAACTATTAATGATTTTTTATCGACCCAAATTTTCGCTTTCTGTTTGATGTCCCGTTCTGATTTACGTCCTCTCCAATGGCGAGATGAGCTATGTTTATGTTGGGTTATGTCTCTTCACTGAATCTTGGTCCCCGAGAGTTGTCCCTCTCTTTTTGGTTGTTTGGTGCTTGTTCCAAGTTAGGATTCTTGTTGATTGCTTGAGGTTTATCCTGCATTTTGTGCAGGTATTTTTTAGGTGTTGTGTTTCAAAGTTTTACCTGTTTCGTCAGGTAGCAATTTAATTCGTTCTAGATTGTTTCTTTTTTAGGTTTTCCTATGCTCACTTTGTTAAGTGCATTTTGTATTATCGGCCTTTCATCCACTAAAAGGTTATGTTTTAAAAAAAATATTAATGATTCTTTTTGCTGATTACCAATGATATGATTTTTTACTGTCGATAATCAACAAATTTTTTTGACAATTAAAAGGATAATTTATTGATAAAGTCAGCACCATAAACAGTGAAAATTACATAAAGCTAGACAAAGCTCCCTTAAGCCTACAGTATGACCCTCATTAAAACTTTTCTAGGAAAAGCCCAATTTGGGATAAAAACCTAGAGACGGAAAAAAAGTACAACATATTGTAGAGAGCCTAAATAATACAACCTCCAAAATCCAACCAAACCAAAAATACACCATTAAGCACAAAACCATCCAAAGCTAAGTAAAGGAGATTAGAAATTGTTGAGTATTTTGGTTGTAGGATTGGCTGCATTTTGCTTAAACAATATGTTCAAGTATGAGGTGTAATTGTAGTGTTTGTGATGTGCTAAACAACATGCTTTATCTGATATGCAACCAGTTGTGCTAGCATATGCGGAACATTATGCTACTGGATCCTATGTGATTAAAGGGTTATTTGTTCAAACGATTGATATGGTAATACACGTTCCAAATTGTGAAGACCTTCTGAGTATTTGTTAGAATTAATCTAATCAGTGTATTAGGATTAATTCTGTGTGAACTAATTAAAGCATGAAGATTTGGTTCTGTTTTTGTATAAGTTGGAAGAAAATCTTTTCGAGATTCTTTCCAAGTTTGTTGCATGGACTCAGTAACGTTCAACCCATTGAAGACAAGGCCTAAGGAGAACGTCAACTTAATAAAGAAACCCTAGCGGCGAGTGGATATCTAGTGTGTTGTGTCAGACCCAAGTTTTTAAGCTTAGAATAAATTAATTAAATTCATATTCACGATTAGGATTCGATGTATCGTGAAGGAAACCTGAACAAGTGTTTACCAAATGGAATAAATTTATGAAGGATAAAGTTCAGGAAAAGACTAAGAATAGTATTAAAGTCGATATAAGTTATAACACGAGTCTTATTCGCTTACGCCTAGGGCAAGAGCGTTAGTAAACGATTAATTTACTCTTAAAGCACTATAGGAACTAATTCCAAAAATCTTCAGAGAAATATAAGAATTCCTCTTATTCCTTTCTATTACAAGTGTTTCGACACGAAACCTTGGAATGTACGAACATCCGATTCTAATTCTCGTAAGTTTGCCGAAACTGAATCCCTGATAGTTCAAGAACCTTAAAATAAACTGTCGATGAAGACTTTTTCTATTCGGAGCTTCAAACGAAGATTCCACACGCGTGAACCGATTTCTTTCGATGTTTCCAATCTTTCTTCAGAAGGAAGTTTCTCCATCCGACGTTAATTGCAAAAAGTAGTTTTGCGGCATATTTTGAAGCAGACTTTGTTCAAGCCATTTTCTCATTTAAAAATATTCCAGAGCAAGTATCGACCTTTTATGGAATGATACTTAGCTTAATTGTATAATATGACAACGTCATATTTGTTCTAATAATCTAACGATTATTCTTTAGCTTAATTTCTACTCATTTCTTGATTCATGGATCATTTTAATTTGCTCAAAGTAATCATAATTTATATTTTATTATTTAATTAAGCTCGTCATAATTTTTTGTTATAATAATATATCATTTTATACTTTTCTCTTAACCTTATGAGTTAAATCATTCGGTATCTAAACTAATTCGTACTGATTTCCAAAATATCTTGCCTAAAATATCTATTTCTCAATCCTTATCCCTCAGTTCATTCTTATCATCTGACTTACTCTCCCTCTATTTTACTCACCCTCACTCTCGACATCACCACACATGCCTTCTCCTTCACATCCATTTTCTTTTCTTCTCCTTTAACACTAACGTTCTTCTTCTTCTCTTTGCTGCATCAAGCCCTCAACTTGCAGCACATACACTCACCAACATAACCACTCCTTCATGTTCAAATTCTTTGCATTTTGCTGCAGCACAAGCTCACCATCATCACCTTTGTTTCTCCCATTTTCTTCTTCACGTCTTCTCAGCAACAAAACACCACCATCTTGGCTCTTCATGTCTCCTCCCACGCGTGACAACAACGCCACCGAGGCCACCCACAACCCCATCATGGACGCACCACATGAACCACACCATGAACCCTTTTCAGCCAAAACAGAGGAACCACGACAATCACCATGGACGGCCACAAGCTCTTCGCCACCGCAAGCAACCACACCCATGGCCACAAAGAGCCCCTCTGTTTGAGCAATCACCGCCGCTCCGGACAGCCACCAACAACAACCACAGCGAGCTTCAGCAAGCCACCACCATGAGCTCAAAGACCATGAAAAACTCGAGCAAAACAGAGGAGAAGGAACGTGAAAACAGAGGCGAAGTTACGCCGCCGACCCGCCAACTTGTCTCTTCGATTCCGGTGTACTCGGACCTCCGTTCACAGCGAGGTTAGTACCGTTGGAACCCTTGCAATGTCCACAAGAAAACCCATGTTCCGGATCGTCGTTCCGTCGCTGTTGACCGCCGCCGCTGCCGCCTTCGGGAGCTCTTTCTGGTCAACTCCGACGACCGATGAAAAGACGGAGGATACTGCTACGATCCTTGCCGTGAGGAGAGCGAAATACTATTTTCAATTTCATATTTGGGTCATTTTATTCGACGACCCCGACGACCACCGTCGACCTTCGGCTAAACTTTATGGGCAAACCGTCGACTCTTTGGGGAAACGGACAGCGCCGTTGAGTTTCTGGCTGCGAAAGGATGAAGGAACAACCTTCCTTTGTGTCTCCGGAGACAGTTTCTCCATCAACCCCGTGAGCCGCAACTTTCTCTCGCGACCCTTCGCAGACAAGTTTCTAAAACTTAATTTTCGTAAGTCTTCAACTCTTGTATATGTTTTAGCATCGAGTAAGCAAGTTTTAAAGAAAAATAAATATTTTCAATGTTATTGTGAAAATTGAAGTTTAACAGTTGATTAGGGAGGAGTTGCGATTTGTTTTATAAAATAGTTTTCATTTCAAAAGGAGATAAGTACTCTACTAATTGATGTAGCTGTGGACTGAGAAAGAGTCGTTTAACATGCGTTCGCTTCGAGTCAATTGCCTGAAGTCGTAGCTTTAGACCTTTAGTTAGTAGGTTAACTAAAATAGTAATTACGTTATGTGTACTTATGAAGGGTGCGAATAACGAGAGCGCTTGACGACGAAGCTAAAGAATAAAAGGAAGCGAACCGACACGGGAAAGCAAAGATGTGTTAAGATTGGAATTGCAGTTAGTATGAGAATTGGCTAAGGTAAGGGCAACTTACACTACTAGCTAATGCTTTAGGCGTCGATAATTTCGACTTGCTTATTTATGTTTCTTTATCGCTTTGACTGGAGAAAATGTTTTGAGGCTTTGGCCGTGTGAAACTAATATGAGCGTGTGTCTCCTTTTTCTGAGAGGCTTCGGCCGTTTACTGGTTTCCGTCTTACTGCTTCCTAGTGGATAGGACATGGCTATGTTTTACCGCAATTACTTGATTCACATGCCATACTTGCTAAGTGATTAAATGGTTAATCTTAGGCTATGTGAATACTTGTGCACATTATTTTGGAACATGCAATTATTATTGGAATATGCTGACCATATGGTGCAATTTATATCGTTTATTCGTGGACTACCAAAATGTGAGGAATAACCGTTAGTTATGCCCTGTTGGTGGCGAATTCTTAAGGGTTTATCTCGACAAGACGAACTGAGGTCCAGACTCTTGTCTTCTTTTGTGGTTTCAAGACCTTCTCATGGGATTTTGGGGATATCGGGATCTTTTGAACTTATAGTTTTGGAAAGAAAATATTTTCATAAGAAATTCCATAATGCTTTAAACAACATTCAAACTCTTTTAATTAAATGTTAATGATCTCAAATGAACTTCTAGGATTTGGATATTAGTTTTGGAAAATGAGAAGTGTCGCCGAATCGAAGTTTTGGGGAAGCTCATAAGTTTCTGAGTATGTTTATACTCTTCCGCTCGCTGAGCAGTTTTTGACCATCGAAATTTAAAGAGTCAGATGACTCAAGAAGTCATCGAGGGTGATTACACTCTTTTTATAGTTATCTGTCTTTTGTCGCAGAATTGACATTTACCTTCGGGTACAGTATATACCTTCGGGTACAGTATACACCTTCGGGTACAGTATACAGTATATACCTTTGGGTACAGTATACAGTATATACCTTCGGGTACAGTATATGCCTTCGGGTACAGTATATGCCTTCAGGTACAGCATGCCTTCGGGTAACTCGGGCATTCGATGGGGGATATGGTCGACCGTATGGTTAGGATCGACCTGTTGATGTCAGGCATAGCGGAGGCAAAAGTCGACCCACAGGGTTAGGACTGATCCGGCTATGTCAAGGTTGTAAGTGACACCCGAGGGTTATGGTCGACACAATGCCAGTGTTAGGACTTACTCGATCGTGCCCATCCTACTTCTTCCGGAACCTTTTGAATTGACGTTGCATTGACATATCAAGCACTCTAACTATATTTGTTGAGATCTTGATGATTTGATGTTGATAAACATCGTTATGTGTTTTGATGATTTAATGTTGATAAACATCGTTATGTGTTTTGATGATTGAATTGTATTAGTGATTTGATAACATGCTATGTATAAACCTTAGGGTAGACAATGCAGAACTTATATGTATATATACAACATATATATATATATATACCCCTTATACTTTACCTGTTGTCTTGTACTCTCTATACTATATTCCGTAAGTTGACCCTTGCGCGTGCTACCTGTGTTTGGGGGGCTATGTATGCCCTTTTTGTCAGATGCCGTTGACGGATTGTTTCGTGATGCTTCGTCGTTCGGGGAAGACCCGGAGCGAAATGACTGCTACTGAGCCTTCGACGTGGACCCGGACTTCATGCAGGATCGGATGAGGTTCGATGTTAGGGGTGTAGTATATCGGGTTTCGTTGTCATAACTCTGATTTTCATTTCTTATTTTGGGGCAGGGTAGGTCCCCGACTATTAGCCTTTTGTGTTGTTCTCTTCCATGAGGATCACAGGGAGTTTGTCGGATGTAGGAGGTCCTTTGGAGGCTGTTTTGGACTGACTTACTTTCTTGGAGGACTGTATTTATAAAACTTATGACTCTGGCTATGGGTCGCACTTGTTTGCCGTTGGGAAATACTTTTAGTTACTTCATGTTACTTCCAGTCACTTGAGGGCACTCGTGACGATGTTTTTAGTTGCAGCGAGGGTTGTACTTATATCGTATGTTAGTCCCTGTTAATCGCGATTGAGTTGAGTCTTTATTTCGACAAGTCTTTTTATTTAAACAAAATGAAAAAAAATATCTACTCTTCCGCTTTACTTGATTTTTGGTTACTAAAGTGACGCCACCGAAATCGGGGTGTTACATTGTGGTATCAGAGCTTGTCGAGTCTTTCGGGAGTCTTTGGGGAATAGGTCTTCTGTGCTAGGTTGTGTGACTCTGCAAAGAGTAAAAATTGATTGTCTGCCAATCGATTTTTCGCTTAGAATTGATTGAAGTTATTGCTTAATCATATTGTATAGTTATGGAAAAGCTATCTTATGATTAGTACTAACTGTTGGTTTAACTAAACCGAACGATGATAACCTTCTAACCATTCTTTCTCATTCTAGTATAATTCGCTTCATTACTCTCGTAGCGTGTGCAACACACCTAACTTAGTTATACTGTTTGAGCTTTGACCTTACAGTTATTACACCTATTAAGACTTTATTTGCCTGTTGCTCGTGTTTAAACTATAGGAGTACACGAGGTTTAGAATAACACGCTAAGCCTAGAAAGTAGTCTTGCACCGACTGCTTGTTTTTCACTTGGGGGTTACTGCTTCCACCAAGACTTTAATCGTCATTGTTATTTTCCTGCAGTGCCATGTGGTATTTTAGACAGAGATTGCTATGCTTCTGATAGTAATAGGGATGAGTATAAGACACATTCTTCCGACTATTGTTTGTATTTAACTATAGAAGTTATATAGGGTTTAGAGAAGTTTTCTAAGTCTTGAAGTTTGTCTTAGACATGTACGAGTTGGTAAGAAAGGTAGAAGCTAAGAATGAATCCTAATGGAATGTTGTATGAGTTTCAGGAGTTAAGGTATATCATTTTCCAGATGTAAATGTTAGAGATTGAATAGATTAAGAGATGATCTCAGATTAGATATGACTACTTGATGAGATAAACTCTATGACTATTTTATGAGATAGACTCATTGGCCTTACTAGTGAGTTTTTCTAAATTTTCATCGCCAAGATATTGAGCCTGATCAACTTAATATTGAGGGGGTGATATTCGGAATCACAGCTGGCATGGACTATGATAGGAAGATTGATTAGATTTGATCAATGATTAGTCGAGTTTGGTAGGTAAGTTTATGATAAGCACTTGATTGTAAAGGATTAAGATTTAAATCTTTGGAAGTGATGATTGTCGTATAGACATTAATTGGTTAGTTCGCGTGATTACTCCAAGTAGAGGTAGACTTAGTCAAGAGATTTAAATGTTCGAAAAATCTTAAGTAATCTTCTCAGAAGTTATGAAGTCATAGGTTATGTGATTTCTGAGGTGGAATTGTTAAGTGTAAGATCAAGTTTTGATCTAGTAGTACAACTCTATGTTTTGATGATTACAAGTTAACCTTTTGATATGAACAATTATGGTACTCTAACGTGTTTTTCTGAGTGTGCTATTTACAGGCTCTGACCTCAATTCAATCCCACACAAATCAGAAGCACTGTGCATAAAGAGTGACCCAAGCAACGCTTTCGCATTGACCATGTTCAATATGAACAGTGGAAAAGCTTCAGAAGTTCTGAAGCTACACAAACTCTGAGGTGGACTCAGTCACTAGAAGCTCTGAAGATCCAGAAGTTCTGATAACCAAGAAACACTTAAGGTTCAGATGTTCTGATGTTGTAGAAGACTCTGAAGATCCAGAAGCTGATTAGTGGAAACTCTGATGTCCAGAAGCAAGAAACTCTGAAGACCATGTACTTCCCTCTGAGTTCAGAATCAGAAGATACAACGGTCAGAGGATCTGTGCTTTCCCTCTGACTCTGATCAACCGGCTTCACAAGTTCCAACATGAAGCATTCCCCTGATCAGAAGTCTCCTAGGTTTAAAGGTCAAGTCACTATCCAAGTACAAAAGCAACTGTACCATCCTAACGACCTACCTAACGTTCTCAGCCACAGCAGAAGCTGGAATTTCCAGAACTGCCCTCCAACGGTAGCATTTCCATGCAGCGTTCAAACCCTAATCCTTGGAGTATAAATAGAGGCTGACGTTTGAAGAATGTGGTTGGAAGAATTTACACAAGCACAAGCTATATTCAAAATCCTTCAAGCATTCTTTCATCTGAAATTCATTGTGTTTACTATTAGCTTTTCAGAAGCAAATCTCTTGTAAACATTTCTTTGATAAACAGTTTGTTTAGTTCCTTTAGGAGATCAAGGTTGATCGGATCCTAGAGAAGACTAAGAGAGTGAATCTTAGTGTGAGCTAAGTCAGTGTAATTGTTAGTCACTTGTAGGTTTCAAGTGCAGTTGTAACACTTTACCTGATTAGTGGATTGCCTTCATTCTAAGAAGGAAGAAATCACCTTAACGGGTGGACTGGAGTAGCTTGAGTGATTTATCAAGTGAACCAGGATAAAATCCTTGTGTGCTTTTCTATCTCTCATCTTTAGCACTTAATTCTCGAAAAGATTTGTTAAAATCTTTAAGGTGGAAGTTTTATCTTGAAAACGTTATTCAAACCCCCCCCTTTCTACCGTTTTTCATACCTTCTATTGGTATCAGAGCGCAAGTTCTGATTACCACACCTAACAGTGTTCAGTGATCCGGGCCGGTGTGAAAAACAATATCTGCCACCACTAGTGAAACTCAAAGAGATGGTTACAATGCAAAGCCTCCTATGTTCGACGGTCAAAGGTTCGAATATTGGAAAGATAGACTGGAAAGTTTCTTTCTGGGTTTCGATGCAGATCTCTGGGATATTATTGTGGATGGCTACGAGCGTCCAATTGATGCAGATGGCAAGAAGATCCCAAGGTCAGAGATGACTGCAGATCAAAAGAAGCTGTACTCACAACATCACAAAGCAAGAGCAATTCTTCTAAGTGCTATTTCTTATGAAGAGTACCAGAAGATTACAGATCGTGAGTTTGCAAAAGGCATTTTTGAATCTCTGAAGATGTCTCATGAAGGAAACAAGAAAGTTAAAGAATCAAAGGCATTGTCTTTGATCCAAAAGTATGAATCCTTCATCATGGAGCCAAATGAGTCAATTGAAGAAATGTTCTCCAGATTTCAGTTGCTTGTAGCTGGCATACGACCTCTCAACAAGAGCTACACAACAAAAGATCATGTCATAAGGGTCATCAGGTGTCTTCCTGAAAGCTGGATGCCTTTAGTGACATCAATCGAGCTCACAAGAGATGTCGAGAATATGAGTTTAAAGGAACTCATTAGCATTCTGAAGTGCCATGAGCTGAAGCGTTCTGAGATGCAAGATCTGAGGAAAAAGTCTATAGCCTTGAAATCCAAATCTGAAAAGGCTAAAGCTGCTGAGAAGTCAAAGGCTCTCCAAGCTGAAGCAGAAGAATCTGAAGAAGCATCAGAAGATTCTGATGAAGATGAGCTGACTCTGATCTCCAAGAGACTCAACCGCATCTGGAAGCACAGGCAGAGCAAGTACAAGGCTCTGGAAAGGCAAAAGGAAATTCTGAATCCTCAGGCCAGAAGAAGTCATCAATTAAGGAAGTCACATGCTTTGAGTGCAAAGAATCTGGGCACTACAAAAGTGACTGTCCAAAATTGAAGAAGGACAAGAAGCCAAAGAAGTACTTCAAGACGAAGAAGAGTCTGATGGTGACATTTGATGAATCAGAGTCAGAGGATGTTGACTCTGATGGTCAAGTCCAAGGACTCATGGCTATTGTCAAAGACAAAGGAGCAGAGTCAAAGGAAGCTGTTGACTCTGACTCAGAATCAGAAGGAGATCCTAACTCAGACGATGAAAATGAGGTATTCGCTTCTTTCTCTACCTCTGAACTGAAACATGCTTTGTCTGACATCATGGATAAGTATAACTCTTTATTATCTAAGCATAAGAAGTTGAAAAAGAACTTATCTGCTGTTTCTAAGACTCCTTCTGAACATGAGAAAATTATTTCTGATTTGAAAAATGATAATCATGCTTTGATCAATTCTAACTCTGTGCTTAAGAACCAGATCGCTAAGTTAGAAGAAATAGTTGCTTGTGATGCCTCTGATTGTAGAAATGAATCTAAGTATGAAAAGTATTTTCAAAGATTCATGGCTAAAAGCGTAGATAGAAGCTTAATGGCTTCAATGATCTATGGCGTAAGCAGAAATGGAATGCATGGCATTGGCTATTCTAAACCAATTAGAAATGAGCCCTCTGTGTCTAAAGCTAAATCTTTGTATGAATGCTTTGTTCCCTCTGGTACCATATTGCCTGATCCTTTACCTGCTAAAGTTTCTAAAACCTCTCTTAAAAAGGGATCTTTCTCCATGTCTAAATATCATGCAAAAATTCCTTTACATTATCATGTTGAGACACCCAAGGTGATCAGAACCTCTGGGGTAACTAACAAGAAAGGACCCAGAAAGTGGGTACCTAAGGACAAGATTATCTATGTTGCAGATATCCTTGATAGCTCCACTGAAACACCAATCATGGTATCTGGACAGTGGATGCTCGCGTCACATGACGGGAGAAAGGCGTATGTTCCAAGAGCTAAAAAAGCCTGGAGGCGAAGTTGGCTTTGGAGGAAATGAAAAGTGTAAAATTGTTGGTACTGGTACTATTTGTGTAGATAGTAGTCCATGCATTGATAATGTGTTATTGGTAGACGGCTTAACTCATAACTTATTGTCTATAAGTCAATTAGCTGACAAGTTTTATGATGTTATCTTTAATCAAAAGTCCTGCCGGGCTGTAAGTCAGATCGATGGCTCTGTTCTGTTTAACAGCAAGAGGAAGAACAACATTTATAAGATTAGATTATCTGAGTTGGAGGCTCAGAATGTGAAGTGCCTTCTTTCTGTTAATGAAGAGTAGTGGGTATGGCATAGACGGTTAGGGCATGCCAGTATGAGAAAGATCTCTCAGCTGAGCAAGCTAAACCTTGTCAGGGGCTTACCCAATGTGAAGTTCGCTTCAGACGCTCTTTGTGAAGCATGTTAGAAAGGCAAATTCACTAAAGTCCCTTTCAAGGCAAAGAATGTTGTCTCAACCTCAAGGCCGTTGGAACTTCTGCATATCGACCTTTTTGGACCAGTGAAAACTGAGTCTATAGGTGGCAAGAGATATGGGATGGTCATCGTTGACGACTATAGCCGCTGGACATGGGTAAAGTTTCTAACCCGCAAGGATGAGTCTCATGCTGTGTTCTCTACCTTCATTGCTCAAGTGCAAAACGAGAAGGCTTGTAGGATTGTGCGTGTCAGAAGTGACCATGGTGGAGAGTTTGAGAATGACAAGTTTGAGAGTCTGTTCGATTCCTATGGAATTGCACATGATTTCTCTTGTCCCAGAACTCCTCAACAAAATGGTGTTGTTGAAAGGAAGAACAGAACTCTTCGGGAGATGGCTAGAACCATGCTCCAAGAAACTGGCATGGCTAAGGTCTTTTGGGCAGAGGCAGTAAATACAGCATGTTACATTCAGAACAGAATCTGTGAGACCAATTCTGAATAAGACTCCCTATGAATTGTGGAAGAACATAAAACCCAACATTTCTTATTTTCATCCTTTTGGTTGTGTTTGTTATGTTCTTAACACTAAGGATAGATTGCATAAATTTGATGCTAAGTCTTCTAAATGTCTATTACTTGGTTATTCTGAAAGATCTAAAGGTTTTAGATTTTATAATACTGATGCTAAGACTATTGAAGAGTCTATTCATGTTAGATTTGACGATAAGCTTGACTCTGACCAGTCAAAGCTAGTTGAGAAGTTTGCAGATATGAGCATAAATGTTTCTGACAAAGGCAAAGCTCCAGAGGAAGTTGAGCCAGAGGAAGATGAACCAGAAGAAGAAGCTGGTCCCTCTGATTCACAAACTCTGAAGAAGAGCAGAATCACTGCAGCTCATCCTAAGGAATTGATTCTGGGCAACAAAGACGAACCAGTCAGAAACAGATCAGCCTTCAGACCCTCTGAAGAGACCTTGCTTAGTCTGAAAGGATTGGTGTCCTTAATTGAACCCAAGTCCATAGATGAAGCTCTTCAGGACAAGGATTGGATTCTGGCCATGGAAGAAGAATTGAATCAATTCTCCAAGAACGATGTTTGGAGCTTAGTGAAGAAGCCTGAGAGTGTCCATGTAATTGGAACAAAATGGGTGTTCAGAAACAAGTTGAATGAGAAAGGAGATGTAGTCAGAAATAAGGCGAGGCTAGTTGCTCAAGGCTACAGCCAGCAGGAAGGAATAGACTACACTGAAACATTTGCTCCAGTAGCAAGATTAGAAGCAATCAGACTGTTGATCTCTTTCTCAGTGAATCACAACATAATTCTACATCAGATGGACGTCAAGAGTGCCTTCCTAAATGGATATATATCAGAGGAAGTCTACGTTCATCAACCCCCAGGTTTTGAAGATGAAAAGAAACCAGACCATGTGTTCAAATTGAAGAAATCACTCTATGGTCTGAAGCAAGCTCCCAGAGCATGGTATGAGAGACTCAGCTCATTCCTCCTGGAGAATGAGTTTGTAAGGGGTAAAGTAGATACAACTCTCTTTTGCAAAACTTACAAAGATGATATCTTAATAGTGCAAATCTATGTTGATGATATTATATTTGGTTCTGCTAATAAATCTCTATGCAAAGAATTTTCTAACATGATGCAGGCTGAATTTGAGATGAGCATGATGAGAGAACTCAAGTACTTTATGGGAATACAAGTTGATCAAACACCAGAAGGAACATATATCCATCAGAGCAAGTACACTAAAGAACTTCTGAAGAAGTTCAATATGCTGGAATCTACAGTGGCCAAGACTCCAATGCATCCTACATGCATTCTGGAGAAAGAAGATGAAAGTGGTAAAGTATGTTAGAAGCTCTATCGTGGTATGATAGGCTCACTCCTATACTTAACTGCATCTAGGCCAGATATATTATTTAGTGTTCACTTATGTGCTCGTTTCCAATCAGATCCGAGGGAAACCCACTTAACTGCTGTTAAGAGGATCCTAAGGTATCTGAAAGGCACCACTAACCTTGGCTTGATGTATAAGAAAACATCAGAGTATAAGCTTTCAGGTTATTGTGATGCTGATTATGCTGGAGATAGAACAGAGAGAAAAAGTACTTCTGGAAATTGTCAATTTCTAGGAAGCAATTTAGTCTCATGGGCAAGCAAGAGGCAATCAACAATTGCTCTATCAACTGCAGAGGCAGAATATATCTCAGCAGCAATATGCAGCACCCAGATGCTCTGGATGAAACATCAGCTGGAGGACTATCATATCCTTGAGAGTAATATCCCAATCTATTGTGATAACACTGCTGCAATATCATTGAGTAAGAATCCTATCTTACATTCAAGGGCAAAGCACATTGAGGTAAAGTAACACTTTATTAGAGATTATGTACAGAAGGGCGTACTTCTTCTGAAGTTTGTTGATACTGACCATCAATGGGCAGATATCTTTACAAAGCCCTTAGCAGAGGATAGATTTAAGTTTATTCTGAAAAATCTGAATATGGACTTTTGTCCAGAGTGAAGATCGATCAGAACCTCTGACTATGATACTTCTTGATCAGAAGATGTCTAGTCCAGAAGGTAACTCCATCAGAGTGTATGTACCCATTGGTGCTGACTCTGAAGCTGAGACAGTAACACGTGTGTCAGTATCTCTGATGCATAGTTCCTTGTGCCCGTGTGACAGTCTGTCATAATGTGTGTAGATGTGCTTCTCTCCTGCGTGTGATATGTGTATTTACTGTTACTATCATGTCTTTAATTTCTAACCGTTGATCTTAAAATGCTTTTTGAATCAACAACGGTTATTTGACAAAACCCACTATACACACACGATCTCCTACACTTTCGGTTTTTACTCTCTCTCTTCTGTTATTTTCAAAACCGCTTACCCACGATCTCTCTCTCGCTCTCTATTCATCTTTAACCTTCATCTTCTACCCAAAACCTTCAACCGCTCCAACAATGGTGAGACAAACCAGAAATGAAGCCGCTGAAGCAACAAGTTTCCCTCACATGGTAGTTGGTCAAGCTACAGGCCAAATGGGTCCTGAAGCTCCAGATCAAGGTCAAGCTCAAGAGCAAGTTATTCCGATTGCAGAACGGGGCTGTGCCGTTCATTGTGTGTATGCTCCTGAGGAACTTCATGTTCTGGCAGAATGGAGATTCGACCTCGACAATCTTGCTACAAATGGGTATGATCTTCGTCCTGAAGTCCGTGTTCAAGGCTGGGAAAATTACTTCAACTGGCTTCGAGGACCGGTGTATGACAAATTGGTCAAGGAATTCTGGAAACACGCTGACTGCGATGACACTCAGGTGGTATCCTACATTCTTGGAAGGAGGATCATAATTACAGAGAAGTCATTTGTGAACCTACTGGGTGCAGAGACTGCACATGGGTATCAATTTCAACTCACTGAAACCCAAAACGAAGGATGAGACCAACAAGGCCCTGTACACCACATACAAACCGGGCAAGACTGATTACAAGGTGCTGGACCTTCATCCCAAGCTCAGAATCTGGCACAAGATTCTGCTTAACTTTATCAACTAGAGACCAAAGGGCAGTTCCCCAGATTACATCAATTTCAGCCAGAAGGCGATGCTGTTTTTCATCCAAGCCAAGCAGAAGATCTGCCTTCCCTACTTCCTGTTCTCTTACTTGAAGGAGTGTATCAAGAAGTCCAGAACTACTGCCTCCATCAAGTCAGCAATCAAGTATATCCCTTTTGAGAGGTTGCTATCAGATCTCTTCATTGAGAGCAATCTGGTGCAAGATCTGATCAATGCTGGATGTGTAGAGGATTTGACAACCATTGTCAGTGATGTCTTCACTGCAAATTCTCTGAAGAAGATGGGGTTAGTCCAGAAGAAAATTGCCCCAGCTCATGAAGATACATCTTCTGAAATCAGAAAGAGAAGGGTGCCTCTGAATGACTACCCTCTATGGACACAGGCTGACAACCCTGAAGCTATTAGGTGCTATGTTGAAGACCTAAGGGCTCAAGGCTTTGAAATTGATCTTGATGAATTCTTCAGAAGACTTCCGCCAGCTCAAGAGTTTCCCTCTCCTACCAAGAGGAAAGTTCAGAGGAAGATGGTCTTAGCAGAATCCTCTGAGGAATCTGATGGCCCTCAGAAGAAGAAGAAGAAGGCTGACCAGCCAAAGAGGAAACATGATGAAACCAGCAAGCCAGATGATGGTAATGATGGTGATAATGATGGTGGTCCTTCTCCTCTCAAGAAGAAGAAGAAACAAGTCAGACTTGTGGTAAATCCTACAAGTGTGGAACCTGCTGCTCAAGTGATCAGAAGGATTGGGACTCCTGTCAGAGTGACTCGGTCTTCAGCACGATCATGAAGTAAGTCTGCTAGTGCTTCTGATAATGATTTAGATACATTTGATGCACTCCCCATCTCTGCTATGCTGAAACATACCTCCAACCCACTCACTCCTATCCTAGAGTCCCAACCAGCCACACAAACCACTTCACCACCCAATTCACCAAGGTCTTCATTTTTCCAACCTTCTCCAAATGAAGCACCTCTCTGGAATATGCTTCAGAACCAACCTACCGGACCCTCTGATCCAACCTCACCTATTACCATCCAATACAACCCATTAACTTCTGAACCCATCATCCCTGATCAACCAGAACTTAACCAACCAGAACCTGAACCCAGAACTTCTGATCACTCTGTCCCCAGAGCATCAGAACGTCTGGTTGCCAGAACCACTGATACAGATTCATCAAGTGTCTTTACTCCTGTCTCTTTCCCAATCAATGTTGCTGACTCCTCCCCCTCCAACAACTCTGAATCTATTAGAAAATTCATGGAGGTCAGAAAAGAAAAGGTGTCTAGCCTAGAAGAATATTACCTCACCTGTCCAAGCCCTCGGAGATATCCTGGCCCTAGACCTGAACGTCTAGTTGACCCAGATGAACCTATCTTGGCCAATCCCTTACATGAGGCAGACCCTTTGGCTCAACAGGCTCAGCCTGACCCTATCCAACAAGAGCCAGTTCAACCAGACCCAGAACAATCTGTGTCTAACCACTCTTCGGTTAGATCACCCAATCCTCTGGTTGAAACTTCTGAACCACACCTTGGAGCCTCTGAACCTCATGTCCAAACCTGTGACATTGGCTCTCCCCAAGGTGTCTCTGAAGCTCATAGCAGCAATCACCCAACCTCTCCAGACCAACACCTCTCCATAGTTACCTACACTCACCTCAGACCCACCTCTCTCTCCGAGTGCATCAATGTGTTTAATCAAGAAGCTTCTTTGATGTTACGCAACGTGCAAGGTCACACTGACCTGAGTGAGAATCCTGACTCTGTTGCTGAGGAATGGGATAATCTGAGTACTTGGTTAGTTGCTTAGGTCCCTGCTATGATGAGTCATCTCATTGCTGAAAGGGATCAGAGGATAGTAGCTGCAAAGCAAAGGTTTGCAAGAAGAGTGGCTCTTCATGAACAAGAACAAAGACATAAGCTTCTTGCAGCTATTGAAGAGGCCAAAAGAAAGAAAGAACAAGCAGAAGAAGCTGCACGTCAAGCAGCAGCTCAAGCTGAACAAGCCAGATTAGAGGCAGAGAGACTTGAAGCTGAAGCTGAAGCCCGTAGACTGGCACCGGTGGTTTTTACTCCGGCTGCTTCTGCTTCCACTCCTGCTAATCAAGCTGCTCAGAATGTTCCTTCCAGCTCCACACCGTCAAGCTCGTCCAGACTCGACCTCATGGAACAACGTCTTGATACTCATGAGTCTATGCTACAGGACATGAAGCAAATGATGATGGACCTTCTGCGTCGCACTGATAAACCTTAGCTTCAGGATCTCTTCGTTTTTCTTGCTTAACTTAGTTTTATTTTAAACTCTGGTTATTTTCCTTTAGCTTCTCTAGTTATTTTTGCTTTGTTAGTTCTGTTTATCTTTGCATATATATATATATATATATATATATTTTTCATACTGTGTTTGCGAAATTTTTTTATTCATAATCATTCTCTTTTACATCATACATTTTTTTTCTAAGTCTAGAATGGAGGATCCTTCCTCATTCTCCTGCACTCCTGGCGCTGCTCTGACCTATTCTTCTCCAGACGATCCAGTGAATACTGGATGTTGTTGAGACTGTCTATTAGCTCCTCCCTCTCCAGAATTTCTTCTGAAGTCTTGAGCTTCTTTTATATGATTTCTTTCTCTTCCAGCAGCTTCAGTTCAAGCTGGCTGAGTTCTTGTACTTCCTCCACGAAGGCAAGGAATTCTTCTAAGTCATTCCTCAACTCTGGACGCAGGCCCTCTTCTAGCAGTTTCCTCGTCCGCTCCGATATGGTTTTTGTACCCTCTGGATGCCTTATTTTAAGGAACAAGTCCTCCTCAAAGGCCTTCCTTCTGAGCTCTTCTAGTGCTACCATGTATGATGCCATTTTTTCCTTTGATGGAATTGCTCAAGTTGTGAAGCTTAACCATTTCTCCATCGCTTTATATAGGCTTCACTTTCTCTCTGAAAGTTAATGCTCCTACAGTTTCTCGAGGTTAAGTTCTTGGTAACTGACCCTTATCTTTACTCCCTTGGCCGGTGGTAAACGTTCTTCTTTTGCATTAACTCTTCTCTTTAATTCGCCTAACTCTGATTCATGCATCGTTTTAATTTTCTTAAAACTTAGACCTTCTCTAAGGGGGAGTACCTTGTACTTCAAGCTAAGTTTTTCACACCCCAAGCTTTTTGCTTATGACAAAAAGGGGGAGTAAACCCAGTTTTTGATGTGTAAGATGTGTTAGTGTGATTTTTTTTCTTCTTTTGGAGAATTTAAGAGTTCCACCTTTATGGCCATAGATGTGTCACTGGGCAAATACAAGGAATACATTTCACTTCTTCTGAAGTGATTTTAGTTTGACTCTGATACCCAAGACTCTGATACCTTGTCTGTTGACTCTGATTACTTATGCGCTCTGATTACTCTATTTCATCTATGTCATAAGTTTTTCACTCTGAACTCTTATTTTATTTAGCTCAGAATCTAGACTTTTCTAACGTTTTCATCAAGTATTAGATTCAGGGGGAGCTAAGCTCAAAATCAAGCAGTGACTTGAATTCAGAATGAGCAAGATAAACTATTCACATCAGGATAAGTCTTATTCTATATCTCTAAACTCTGAGTGAATTCAGTTTAATGTTTAAGAATTGTTCATCAAAAATCTTAGTTTTGTCATCATCAAAAAGGGGGAGATTGTAAAAATCAAGTTTTGATCTAGTAGTACAACTCTATGTTTTGATGATTACAAGTTAACCTTTTGATATGAACAATTATGGTACTCTAACGTGTTTTTCTGAGTGTGCTATTTACAGGCTCTGACCTCAATTCAATCCCACACAAATCAGAAGCACTGTGCATAAAGAGTGACCCAAGCAACGCTTTCGCATTGACCATGTTCAATATGAACAGTGGAAAAGCTTAAGAAGTTCTGAAGCTACACAAACTCTGAGGTAGACTCAGTCACTAGAAGCTCTGAAGATCCAGAAGTTCTGATAACCAAGAAACACTTAAGGTTCAGATGTTCTGATGTTGTAGAAGACTCTGAAGATCCAGAAGCTGAATAGTGGAAACTCTGATGTCCAGAAGCAAGAAACTCTGAAGACCATGTACTTCCCTCTGAGTTCAGAATCAGAAGATACAACGGTCAGAGGATCTGTGCTTTCCCTCTGACTCTGATCAACCGGCTTCACAAGTTCCAACATGAAGCATTCCCCTGATCAGAAGTCTCCTAGGTTTAAAGGTCAAGTCACTATCCAAGTACAAAAGCAACTGTACCATCCTGACGACCTACCTAACGTTCTCAGCCACAGCAGAAGCTGAAATTTCCAGAACTGCCCTCCAACGGTAGCATTTCCATGCAGCGTTCAAACCCTAATCCTTGGAGTATAAATAGAGGCAGACGTTTGAAGAATGCGGTTGGAAGAATTTACACAAGCACAAGCTATATTCAAAAACCTTCAAGCATTCTTTCATCTGAAATTCATTGTGTTTACTATTAGCTTTTCAGAAGCAAATCTCTTGTAAACATTTCTTTGATAAACAGTTTGTTTAGTTCCTTTAGGAGATCAAGGTTGATCGGATCCTAGAGAAGTCTAAGAGAGTGAATCTTAGTGTGAGCTAAGTCAGTGTAATTGTTAGTCACTTGTAGGTTTCAAGTGCAGTTGTAACACTTTACCTAATAAGTGGATTGCCTTCATTCTAAGAAGGAAGAAATCACCTTAACGGGTGGACTGGAGTAGCTTGAGTGATTTATCAAGTGAACCAGGATAAAATCCTTGTGTGCTTTTCTATCACTCATCTTTAGCACTTAGTTCTCGAAAAGATTTGTTAAAATCTTTAAGGTGAAAGTTTTATCTTGAAAACGTTATTCAAACTCCCCCTTTCTACCGTTTTTCATACCTTCATTAAGAGATTAAATAGGCGGGAGCTAATCTCAGGTTATAGGTGATTGCTTGATGATAGCAAGATTGAGGAGAATTAACTTTGATCTAGATTGTTGTTAGTCGAGTTTTAGGAATAAGTTTTGCTAATCGTTTGATTTCTTTGTGGAGAAGTTGTAGTCTTAAGAGATTAATTTTCACTTGAAAAGTGTTAAAGTGTTAAAGGACAATACCGATGCAAACTAGGTAAAAGTTTAGATTTTAAACCTATGAGTTTTAACTTGAATGTGTAAGACTTAGAGAATTGTCAGGTGTTTGCTTGAGTGACTAAGTGTTGAATTAATGATTAAGTTAGAAAAAGAAAGTTTTAGCATAAGTTGAATACTGGGGATTGTTGATATGAATTTAAGAGAAATGTGCTAAGATTACCAAGTGAGATTTACTAAGCTGGATTGAAATCTTGAGGTTAAGATTGACCTTGAGAGTTGAGAATCACGTACGAGTAAGAGATCTTATGGTTGTAGCCGTGACAATAGGAGTTGAATCTTAGAAGATTGAAGACCTGAAGATGAGTTTCGGGTTAAATCCATTGAGGTATAATATAAGAGTGATCTTGAAGTAAATGAATTCTGAGTTGTGTAGAGTGTTAAGACTGGTGATAAGTTGGTGATTCAATTTATGACTAAGAGAAAGGCTGATTTGATGGTTTTAATGAGGATAGTTTCAAAAAGGAGATGACATTAATGGATCGTTAGATTTTAAGATGATCATTTGCTCATAAGTTGTTGATCGATTGATGTTGATTATGAGGTTGCTAGCATAATAAGCCATGTGATGAGATTTGAATGATGTTAGCATAATAAGTTATGATTGTGATGTAAGATCAAGTTTTGATCTAGTAGTACAACTCTATGTTTTGATGATTACAAGTTAACCTTTTGATATGAACAATTGTGGTACTCTAACGTGTTTTTCTGAGTGTGCTATTTACAGGCTCTGACCTCAACTCAATCTCACACAAATCAGAAGCACTGTGTATAAAGAGCGACCCAAGCAACGCTTTCGCATTCACCATGTTCAGTATGAACAGTGGAAAAGCTTCAGAAGTTCTGAATTTATACAAACTCTGATGTGGACTCAGTCACTAGAAGTTCTGAAGATCCAGAAAGTCTGATAACCAAGAAACACTGAAGGCTCAGATATTCTGATGGTGTAGAAGACTCTGAAGATCCAGAAGCTGATTAGAAAAATTCTGATGTCCAGAAGCAAGATACTCTGAAGACCATGTACTTCCCTCTGAGTTCAGAATCAGAAGAAACAATGGTCAGAGGATCTGGGCTTTCCCTCTGACTCTGATCAACCGGCTTCACAAGTTCCAACATGAAGCTCTCTCCTGATCAGAAGTCTCCTAGGTTTAAAGGTCAAGTCGCTATCCAAGTACAAAAGCAACTGTACCTTCCTGACGACCTACCTAACAGTCTCAGACACAGCAGAAGCTGGATTTTCCAGAACTGCCCTCCAACGGTAGCATTTCCCATGCAACGCTCAACCCTAATCCTTGGAGTATATAAAGAGTCTGAAGACTGAAAGAAGCGGCTAGAAGCATTCACATACGCGCAAGACAAATTCAAATTCTTCTAAGCTTTCTTTCATCTGAAATTCATTGAGTTTACTATTGCTTTTTAGAAGCAAATCTCTTGTAAACAATTCTTTGATAAACAGTTTGTTTAGTTCCTTTAGGAGATCAAGGTTGATCGGATCCTAGAGAAGACTAAGAGAGTGAATCTTAGTGTGAGCTAAGTCAGTGTAATTGTTAGTCACTTGTAGGTTTCAAGTGCAGTTGTAACTCTTACCTGATTAGTGGATTGCCTTCATTCTAAGAAGGAAGAAATCACCTTAACGGGTGGACTGGAGTAGCTTGAGTGATTTATCAAGTGAACCAGGATAAAATCCTTGTGTGCTTTTCTATCTCTTATCATTAGCACTTAAGCTCTCGAAAGATTTGTCAAAATCTTTAAGGTGGAAGCTTTATCTTGAAAACGTTATTCAAACCCCCCCCTTTCTACCGTTTTTCATACCTTCAATTGGTATCAGAGCGCAAGTTCTGATTACCACACCTAACAGTGTTCAGTGATCCGGGCCGGTGTGAAAAACAATGGCTGCCACCACCAGTGAAACTCAAAGAGATGGTTACAATGCAAAGCCTCCTATGTTCGACGGTCAAAGGTTCGAATATTGGAAAGATAGACTGGAAAGTTTCTTTCTGGGTTTCGATGCAGATCTCTGGGATATTATTGTGGATGGCTACGAGCGTCCAGTTGATGCAGATGGCAAGAAGATCTCAAGGTCAGAGATGACTGCAGATCAAAAGAAGCTGTACTCACAACATCACAAAGCAAGAGCAATTTTTCTAAGTGCTATTTCCTATGAAGAGTACCAGAAGATTACAGATCGTGAGTTTGCGAAAGGCATTTTCGAATCTCTGAAGATGTCTCATGAAGGAAACAAGAAAGTCAAAGAATCAAAGGCATTGTCTTTGATCCAAAAGTATGAATCCTTCATCATGGAGCCAAATGAGTCCATTGAAGAAATGTTCTCCAGATTTCAGTTGCTTGTAGCTGGCATATCGACCTTTTTGGACCAGTGAAAACTGAGTCTATAGGTGGCAAGAGATATGGGATGGTTATCGTTGATGACTATAGCCGCTGGACATGGGTAAAGTTTCTAACCCGCAAGGATGAGTCTCATGCTGTGTTCTCTACCTTCATTGCCCAAGTGCAAAACGAGAAGGCTTGTAGGATTGTGCGTGTCAGAAGTGACCATGGTGGAGAGTTTGAGAATGAAAAGTTTGAGAGTCTGTTTGATTCCTATGGAATTGCACATGATTTCTCGTGTCCCAGAACTCCTCAACAAAATGGTGTTGTCGAGAGGAAGAACAGAACTCTTCAGGAGATGGCTAGAACCATGCTCCAAGAAACTGTCATGGCTAAGCACTTTTGGGCAGAGGCAGTAAATACAGCATGTTACATTCAGAACAGAATCTCTGTGAGACCAATTCTGAATAAGACTCCCTATGAATTGTGGAAGAACATAAAACCCAACATTTCTTATTTTCATCCTTTTGGCTGTGTTTGTTATGTTCTCAATACTAAGGATAGATTGCATAAATTTGATGCTAAGTCTTCTAAGTGTCTATTACTTGGTTATTCTGAGAGATCTAAAGGTTTTAGATTTTATAATACTGATGCTAAGACTATTGAAGAATCTATTCATGTTAGATTTGACGATAAGCTTGACTCTGACCAGTCAAAGCTAGTTGAGAAGTTTGCAGATTTAAGCATTAATGTTTCTGACAAAGGCAAAGCTCCAGAGGAAGCTGAGCCAGAGGAAGATGAACCAGAGGAAGAAGCTGGTCCCTCTGATTCACAAACTCTGAAGAAGAGCAGAATCACTGCAGCTCACCCTAAGGAATTGATTCTGGGCAACAAAGACGAACCAGTCAGAACCAGATCAGCCTTCAGACCCTCTGAAGAGACCTTGCTCAGTCTGAAAGGATTGGTGTCCTTAATTGAACCCAAGTCCATAGATGAAGCTCTTCAGGACAAGGATTGGATTCTGGCTATGGAAGAAGAATTGAATCAATTCTCCAAGAACGATGTTTGGAGCTTAGTGAAGAAGCCTGAGAGTGTCCATGTAATTGGAACAAAATGGGTATTCAGAAACAAGCTGAATGAGAAAGGAGATGTAGTCAGAAACAAGGCAAGGCTAGTTGCTCAAGGCTACAGCCAGCAGGAAGAAATAGACTACACTGAAACATTTGCTCCAGTAGCAAGACTGGAGGCAATCAGACTGTTGATCTCTTTCTCAGTGAATCACAACATAGTTCTACATCAGATGGACGTGAAGAGTGCCTTCCTAAATGGTTATATTTTAGAGGAAGTCTATGTTCATCAACCCCCAGGTTTTGAAGATGAGAAGAAGCCAGACCATGTGTTCAAATTGAAGAAGTCACTTTATGGTCTGAAGCAAGCTCCCAGAGCATGGTATGAGAGACTCAGCTCATTCCTTCTGGAGAATGAGTTTGTAAGGGGTAAAGTAGATACAACTCTTTTTTGCAAGACTTATAAAGATGATATCTTAATTGTGCAAATTTATGTTGATGATATTATATTTGGTTATGCTAATCAATCTCTATGCAAAGAATTTTCTGAGATGATGCAGGCTGAATTTGAGATGAGTATGATGGGAGAATTAAAGTACTTTCTGGGAATACAAGTTGATCAAACACCAGAAGGAACATATATCCATCAGAGCAAGTACACTAAAGAACTTCTGAAGAAGTTCAATATGCTGGAATCTACAGTGGCCAAGACTCCAATGCATCCTACATGCATTCTGGAGAAAGAAGATAAAAGTGGTAAAGTGTGTCAGAAGCTCTATCAAGGCATGATAGGTTCGCTTCTATACTTAACTGCATCTAGGCCAGACATACTATTTAGTGTTCATTTATGTGCTCGTTTCCAATCAGATCCAAGGGAAACCCACTTAACTGCTGTTAAGAGGATCCTAAGGTATCTGAAAGGCACCACTAACCTTGGCTTGATGTATAAGAAAACATCAGAGTATAAGCTTTCAGGTTATTGTGATGCTGATTATGCTGGAGATAGAACAGAGAGAAAAAGTACTTCTGGAAATTGTCAATTTCTGGGAAGCAATCTAGTCTCATGGGCAAGCAAGAGGCAATCAACCATTGCACTATCAACTGCAGAGGCAGAATATATCTCAGCAGCAATATGCAGCACTCAGATGCTCTGGATGAAACATCAGCTGGAGGATTATCAGATCCTTGAGAGCAATATCCCAATCTATTGTGATAACACTGCTGCAATCTCATTGAGTAAGAATCCTATCTTGCATTCAAGGGCAAAGCACATTGAGGTAAAGTATCACTTTATTAGAGATTATGTACAGAAGGGCGTACTTCTTCTGAAGTTTGTTGATACTGACCATCAATGGGCAGATATGTTTACAAAGCCCTTAGCAGAGGATAGATTTAATTTTATTCTGAAAAATCTGAACATGGACTTTTGTCCAGAGTGAAGATGGATCAGAACCTCTGACTATGATACTTCTTGATCAGAAGATGTCTAGTCCAGAAGGTAACTCAATCAGAGTGTGTGTACCCATTGGTACTGACTCTGAAGCTGAGACAGCAACACGTGTGTCAGTATTTCTGATGCATAGTTCCTTGTGCCCGTGTGACAGTCTGTCATGTTGCGTGTAGATGTGCTTCTCTCCTGTGTGTGATGTGTGTATTTACTGATACTCTCTATCTTTAATTTTCAATCGTTGATTTTAAATTGCTTTTTGAATCAACAACGGTTATTTGTCAAAACCCACTATACACACACGATCTCCTTCACTTTCGGTTTTTACTCTCTCTCTCTCTTGCTATTTCAAAACCGCTTACCCTCGATTTCTCTCTCGATCTCTCTTCATCTTTCAACTTTCATCTTCTACCTAAACCTTCAACCGCTCCAAAAATGGTGAGTCAAACCAGAAGAGCTACTGCAGATGCAACCCAGTTCCCTCATATGGTAGTTGGTCTAGCAACAGGTCAAAGGGGTCCTGAGAATCCGAATCAAGATCAAGGTCAAGCTCAAGAGCAGATTATTCCGATTGCAGAACGGGGCTGTGCCGTTCACTGCGTATATGCTCCTGAGGAACTTCAAGTACAGGCAGAATGGAGATTCGACCTCGACAACCTTGCTACAAATGGGTATGATCTTCGTCCTGAAGTCCAAGTTCAAGGTTGGGGAAATTACTTCAACAGGCTTCGAGGACTGGTGTATGACAAACTGATCAAGGAATTCTGGAAGCACGCCGACTGCGATGATACTCAGGTGGTATCTCACATTCTTGGAAGGAAGATCATCATTACAGAGAAGTCTTTCGTGAATCTGCTGGGTGCAGAAACTGCTCTTGGGTATCGTTTCCAATTCACTGAATCGAAGCTGAAACCCAAGACGAAGGATGAGACCAACAAGGCCCTGTACACCAATTACAAACCGGGCAAGACTAATTACAAAGTGATGGACCTTCATCCCAAGCTCAGGATCTGGCACAAGATTTTGCTCCACTGCATAAACCAGAGACCAAAGGGCAGTTCCCCAGACTACATCAACTTCAACCAGAAGGCGATGTTGTTCTTCATCCAAGACAAGAAGAAGATCTGCCTTCCCTACTTCCTGTTCTCCTACTTGAAGGAGTGTATCCGGAAGTCTCGTACCACTGCCTCCATCAAGTCAGCAATCAAGTATATTCCCTTTGGGAGACTGTTGTCTGATCTCTTCATTGAGAGTGGCCTCATTCAAGATCTGGTAAATGCTGGATGCACAGAGGATCTGACCACCATTGTCAGTGATGTCTTCACTGCGAATTCTCTAAAGAAAATGGGCCTAGTCAAGAAGAAGATTGCTCCTGCCCATGAAGACACATCTTCTGAAATCAGAAGTAGAAGGGTGCCTCTGAATGACTACCCTCTGTGGACACAGGCAGACAATCCTGAAGCCATTAGGTGCTATGTTGAAGACCTAAGGGCTCAAGGCTATGAAATTGATCTCGATGAATTCTTCAGCAGACTGCCGCCAGCTCCAGAGTTTCCTTCTCCTATCAAGAAGAAAGTTCAGAGGAAGATGATCCTAGAAGAATCTTCTGAGGAATCAGATGTTCCTCTGACCAAAGGGAAGAAGGCTGGTCAATCCAAGAGAAAACATGATGAAACCAGCAAGCCAGATGATGGTGATGATGGTGATAATGAGGATGGTCCTCCTTCTCCTAAGAAGAAGAAGAAGCAGGTCAGAATTGTGGTGAAGCCTACTCGGGTGGAACCAGCTGCTGAAGTGATCAGAAGGATTGAAACTCCTGCCAGAGTGACAAGATCATCAACACAATCAAGTAAGTCTGCAGTTGCTTCTGATGATGATTTGAATTTATTTGATGCACTCCCCATATCAGCCATGCTCAAACAATCTTCAAATCCACTCACTCCTATTCCTGAGTCCCAACCAGCTGCACAAACCACCTCTCCACCACATTCCCCAAGGTCTTCATTTTTTCAACCTTCTCCTACTGAATCACCTCTCTGGAATTTGCTCCAGAACCAACCCTCTAGGCCAGATGAACCAACCTCTCCCATTACCATCCAATACAACCCATTAACTTCTGAACCCATCATCCATGAGCAACCAGAGCCTAACCAAACAGAACCTGGGCCCAGAACCTCTGATCACTCTGTCCCAAGAACATCAGAACGTCTGGCTCCCAGAACCACGGATACAGACTCTTCCACAGCCCTTACACCTGTATCCTTCCCAACAAATGTTGCTGATTCTTCTCCTTCCAACAACTCTGAATCCCTTCGAAAATTCATGGAAGTTAGAAAAGAAAAGGTGTCTACCTTAGAAGAATATTATCTCACTTGTCCAAGCCCTAGGAGATATCCTGGCCCTAGACCTGAACGTCTAGTTGACCCCGATGAACCTATCTTGGCCAATCCCTTACATGAGGCAGACCCTTTGGCTCAACAAGCTCACCCTGCCCCTGACCAACAAGAGCCTGTTCAACTAGAACCTGAACCAGAACAATCTGTGTCTAACCAATCCTCAGTTAGATCACCCCATCCTCTGGTTGAAACTTCAGAACCTCACCTTGGAACCTGTGAACCAAATGCTCAAAATGTTTAACATTGGCTCTCCACAAGGTGCCTCTAAAGCTCACAGCAGCAATCACCCAGCCTCTCCTGAAACCAACCTCTCTATAATTCCTTACACTCACCTCCGACCCACATCTCTCTCTGAGTGCATCAATATTTTCTATCATGAAGCCTCATTGATGCTACGCAATGTGCAAGGTCAGACTGACCTAAGCGAGAATGTTGAACATGTGGCTGAAGAGTGGAACAATCTGAGCACTTGGCTAGTGGCTCAAGTTCCAGTTATGATGCAGCTCCTGCATGCAGAGGGAAGTCAGAGGATCGAGGCTGCAAAGCAAAGGTTTGCTAGAAGGGTGGCTCTTCATGAACAAGAATAGAGACATAAGCTACTTGAAGCTATTGAAGAAGCCAAAAGAAAGAAAGAACAAGCAGAAGAAGCTGCACGTCAAGCAGCAGCTCAAGCTGAACAAGCCAGATTAGAGACAGAACGACTTGAAGCTGAGGCTGAAGCTCTTAGATGCCAAGCACTTGCACCCGTAGTTTTTACTCTTGCTGCTTCTGCTTCCACTCCAGCTCCTCACGCTGCTCAGAATGTTCCTTCTAGTTCTACACAGCCAAACTCGTCCAGACTCGACATTGTGGAACAACGTCTTGACGCTCATGAGTCTCTGCTGATTGAAATGAAGCAAATGATGATGGAACTTCTGCGTCGATCTGATAAACCCTAGCTTTAGGATCTCTTCGTTTTGATTTCTTTCCTTTATCTATGTTTTATTTCGTTAACCTCTGGCTCTTTCTCGTTAATCTTTACTTTGCTCGTTTATGATTATCTATGCATATATATATTTATATCTGACATTATGTTTGCAAATTTTTTTTATTATTCATCATAACCGCTTTTACATCATACATTTTTTCTTTTTCCTAAGATCCTAGAATGGAGGATCCTTCCTCATTCTTCTGCACTCCTGGCGCTGCTCTGACCTCTCCTTCTCCAGACGCTCCAGTGCATACTGGATGTTGTTGAGATTGACGATCTGCTCATCCCTCTCCAGAATTTCTTCTTAAGTCTTGAGCTTCTTTTCTATGACTTCTTTTTTCTTCCAGCAACTTTAGTTCAAGCTGGCTGAGTTCTTGCACTTCCTCCACGAAGGCAAGGAATTCCCTCAAGTCTTTCTTCAACTCTGGACGCAGGTCTTCTTCCAGCAGTGTGTTTGTCAGCTCTGAGATGGTCTTTGTACCCTCTGGATGCCTAATGTTAAGGAACAAGTCCTCCTCAAAGGCCTTCTTTCTCAGCTCTTCTAGTGCTACGATGTATGATGCCATTTTTTTACTGAAAATTGCTCGAGTTGTGAAGCTTACCTCTCTCTCCAACGCTTTATATAGGCTTCACTTTCTCTCTGAAAGTTAATGCTCCTACAGTTTCTCGAGGTTAAGTTCTTGGTAACTGACCCTCCTCTTTACTCCCTTGGCTGGTGGTAAACGTTCTTATCTTACATTAACTCTTCTATTTATTTCGCCTAACTCTGATTCATGCATCGTTTTCTTTTTCTTTAAACTTAGACCTTCTCTAAGGGGGAGTACCTTGTACTTCAAGCTAAGTTTTTCACACCCCAAGCTTTTTGCTTATGACAAAAAGGGGGAGTAAACCCAGTTTTTTGATGTGTAAGATGTGTTAGTGTGATTATTTTTCTTTTGGAGAATTTAAGAGTTCCACCTTTATGACCATAGATGTGTCACTGGGCAAATACAAGGAATACATTTCACTTCTTCTGAAGTGATTCTAATTTGACTCTGATACCCAAGACTCTGATACCTTGTCCGTGACTCTGATTACTTATGCGCTCTGATTACTCTATTTTCATCTATGTCATAAGTTTTTCACTCTGAACTCTTATATCATTTAGCTCAGAATCTAGACTTTACTAATGTTTTCATCAAGTATTAGATTCAGGGGGAGCTAAGCTCAGAATCAAGCAGTGACTTGAATTCAGAATGAGCAAGATAAACTATTCACATCAGGATAAGTCTTATTCTATATCTCTAAACTCTGAGTGAATTCAGTTTAATGTTTAAGAATTGTTCATCAAAAATCTTAGTTTTGTCATCATCAAAAAAATGGGGAGATTGTAAGATCAAGTTTTGATCTAGAAGTACAACTCTATGTTTGATGATTACAAGTTAACCTTTTGATATGAACAATTGTGGTACTCTAACGTGTTTTTCTGAGTGTGCTTTTACAGGCTCTGACCTCAACTCAATCTCACACAAATCAGAAGCACTGTGTATAAAGAGCGACCCAAGCAACGCTTTCGCATTCACCATGTTCAGTATGAACAGTGGAAAAGCTTCAGAAGTTCTGAAGTTATACAAACTCTGATGTGGACTCAGTCACTAGAAGTTCTGAAGATCCAGAAAGTCTGATAA